>NC_056546.1:171759-251759 GCF_910596095.1 Thunnus maccoyii
GCTACAGACTCTGATGCAGCTACAGACTGTGATGCTGCAGCTACAGACTGTGATGCTGCAGCTACAGACTCTGATGCAGCTACAGACTGTGATGCAGCAGCTACAGACACTGATGCAGCTACAGACTGATGCAGCTACAGACTGTGATGCAGCTACAGATTGTGATGCAGCTACAGACTGTGATGCAGCAACAGACTCTGATGCAGCTACAGACTGTGATGCAGCAGCTACAGACTCTGATGCAGCTACAGACTCTGATGCAGCTACAGACTGATGCAGCTACAGACTGTGATGCAGCTACAGACTGTGATGCAGCTATAGACTTTGATGCAGCTACAGACACTGATGCAGCTACAGACTGATGCAGCTACAGACTCTGATGCAGCTACAGACACTGATGCAGCTACAGACTGTGATGCAGCTACAGACTGATGCAGCTACAGACTGTGATGCAGCTACAGACTGTGATGCAGCTACAGACTGATGCAGCTACAGACTCTGATGCAGCTACAGACTGATGGAGCTACAGACTCGGATGCAGCTACAGACTGTGATGCAGCTACAGACTGATGCAGCTACAGACTCTGATGCAGCTACAGACTGATGCAGCCACAGACTGATGCAGCTAAAGACTGATGCAGCTACAGACTGATGCAGCTACAGACTCTGGCGCAGCAGCTACAGACTGTGATGCAGCTACAGACTGATGCAGCTACAGAGTCTGATGCAGCTACAGACTGTGATGCAGCTACAGACTGATGCAGCTACAGACTCTGATACAGCTACAGACACTGATGCAGCTACAGACTGTGATGCAGCTACAGACTGTGATGCAGCTACAGACACTGATGCAGCTACAGACTGATGCAGCTACAGACACTGATGCAGCTACAGACTGTGATGCAGCTACAGACTCTGATGCAGCTGCAGACTCTGATGCAGCTACAGACTGATGCAGCTACAGACTCTGATGCAGCTACAGACACTGATGCAGCTACAGACTCTGATGCAGCTACAGACTGTGATGCAGCTACAGACTCTGATGCAGCTACAGACTGTGATGCTGCAGCTACAGACTCTGATGCAGCTACAGACTGTGATGCTGCAGCTACAGACTGTGATGCTGCAGCTACAGACTCTGATGCAGCTACAGACTGTGATGCAGCAGCTACAGACACTGATGCAGCTACAGACTGATGCAGCTACAGACTGTGATGCAGCTACAGATTGTGATGCAGCTACAGACTGTGATGCAGCTACAGACTCTGATGCAGCTACAGACTGATGCAGCTACAGACTGATGCAGCTACAGACTGTGATGCAGCTATAGACTTTGATGCAGCTACAGACACTGATGCAGCTACAGACTGATGCAGCTACAGACTCTGATGCAGCTACAGACACTGATGCAGCTACAGACTGTGATGCAGCTACAGACTGATGCAGCTACAGACTGTGATGCAGCTACAGACTGTGATGCAGCTACAGACTGATGCAGCTACAGACTCTGATGCAGCTACAGACTGATGCAGCTACAGACTGATGCAGATACAGACTCTGATGCAGCTACAGACTGATGCAGCTACAGACTCTGATGCAGCTACAGACACTGATGCAGCTACAGACTGATGCAGCTACAGACTGTAATGCAGCTACAGACTGATGCAGCTACAGACTGATGCAGCTACAGACTGTGATGCAGCTACAGACACTGATGCAGCTACAGACTGATGCAGCTACAGACTCTGATGCAGCTACAGACTGATGCAGCTACAGACACTGATGCAGCTACAGACTGATGCAGCTACAGACTGATGCAGCTACAGACACTGATGCAGCTACAGACTGATGCAGCTACACACTCTGATGCAGCTACAGACTGATGCAGCTACAGACTGATGCAGCTACAGACTGTGATGCAGCAGCTACAGACTCTGATGCAGCTACAGACTCTGATGCAGCTACAGACTGTGATGCAGCTACAGACACTGATGTAGCTACAGACTGATGCAGCTACAGACACTGATGCAGCTACAGACTGAGATGCAGCTACAGACTGTGATGCAGCTACAGACTGTGATGCAGCTACAGACTGAGATGCAGCTACAGACTGTGATGCAGCTACAGACTGTGATGCAGCTACAGACACTAATGCAGCTACAGACTGTGATGCAGCTACAGACACTGATGCAGCTACAGACTGTGATGCAGCTACAGACTCTGATGCAGCTGCAGACTCTGATGCAGCTACAGACTGATGCAGCTACAGACTCTGATGCAGCTACAGACACTGATGCAGCTACAGACTGATGCAGCTACAGACTCTGATGCAGCTACAGACTCTGATGCAGCTACAGACTGTGATGCTGCAGCTACAGACTCTGATGCAGCTACAGACTGTGATGCTGCAGCTACAGACTCTGATGCAGCTACAGACTGTGATGCAGCAGCTACAGACACTGATGCAGCTACAGACTGATGCAGCTACAGACTGTGATGCAGCTACAGATTGTGATGCAGCTACAGAC
Source organism: Thunnus maccoyii (assembly GCF_910596095.1). Classification (NCBI taxonomy): domain Eukaryota; kingdom Metazoa; phylum Chordata; class Actinopteri; order Scombriformes; family Scombridae; genus Thunnus; species Thunnus maccoyii. The sequence continues at coordinate 174,288 of NC_056546.1, forward strand.
TGTGATGCAGCTACAGACTCTGATGCAGCTACAGACTCTGATGCAGCTACAGACTGATGCAGCTACAGACTGTGATGCAGCTACAGACTGTGATGCAGCTATAGACTTTGATGCAGCTACAGACACTGATGCAGCTACAGACTGATGCAGCTACAGACTCTGATGCAGCTACAGACACTGATGCAGCTACAGACTGTGATGCAGCTACAGACTGATGCAGCTACAGACTGATGCAGCTACAGACTGATGCAGCTACAGACTCTGATGCAGCTACAGACTGATGCAGCTACAGACTCTGATGCAGCTACAGACACTGATGCAGCTACAGACTGATGCAGCTACAGACTGTAATGCAGCTACAGACTGATGCAGCTACAGACTCTGATGCAGCTACAGACTGTGATGCAGCTACAGACACTGATGCAGCTACAGACTGATGCAGCTACAGACTCTGATGCAGCTACAGACTGATGCAGCTACAGACACTGATGCAGCTACAGACTGATGCAGCTACAGACTGTGATGCAGCTACAGACTGTGATGCAGCTACAGACTGTGATGCAGCTACAGACTGATGCAGCCACAGACTGATGCAGCTACAGACTGTGATGCAGCTACAGACTCTGATGCAGCTACAGACTCTGATGCAGAAGCAGGCTGATCAGGTCGATCAGGTTGATCAGGTTCAGTCTCCTGCTGGACTTTAACTCCAGTTTCAAACAGAACAAACACAGTTAGTCATTACTGCTGCTGTGAGCCTCAAACAGAAACATCACGCTGCAGCTTCACTCACAAAACTCACATCCAGACAAATTAAAGATGCAGAATCTGTAATATCACTGAAGTATCAATGAAATATCAATGAAGTAATGAAGTATCACTGAAGTATCAATGAAGTATCAATGAAGTAATGAAGTATCACTGAAGTATCAATGAAATATCAATGAAGTAATGAAGTATCACTGAAGTATCAATGAAATATCAATGAAGTAATGAAGTATCACTGAAGTATCAATGAAGTATCAATGAAGTATCACTGAAGTATCACTGAAGTATCAATGAAGTATCACTGAAGTATCACTGAAGTATCAATGAAGTATCAATGAAGTAATGAAGTATCACTGAAGTATCAATGAAGTATCAATGAAGTAATGAAGTATCACTGAAGTATCAATGAAGTATCAATGAAGTATCACTGAAGTATCACTGAAGTATCACTGAAGTATCAATGAAGTAATGAAGTATCAATGAAGTATCAATGAAGTATCAATGAAGTAATGAAGTATCAATGAAGTATCAATGAAATATCAATGAAGTAATGAAGTATCAATGAAGTATCAATGAAGTATCAATGAAGTAATGAAGTATCACTGAAGTATCAATGAAGTATCAATGAAGTAATGAAGTATCACTGAAGTATCAATGAAATATCAATGAAGTAATGAAGTATCACTGAAGTATCAATGAAGTATCAATGAAGTAATGAAGTATCACTGAAGTATCAATGAAGTATCAATGAAGTATCACTGAAGTATCACTGAAGTATCAATGAAGTATCACTGAAGTATCACTGAAGTATCAATGAAGTATCAATGAAGTAATGAAGTATCACTGAAGTATCAATGAAGTATCAATGAAGTAATGAAGTATCACTGAAGTATCAATGAAGTATCAATGAAGTATCACTGAAGTATCACTGAAGTATCACTGAAGTATCAATGAAGTAATGAAGTATCAATGAAGTATCAATGAAGTATCAATGAAGTAATGAAGTATCAATGAAGTATCAATGAAGTAATGAAGTATCACTGAAGTATCACTGAAGTATCAATGAAGTAATGAAGTATCAATGAAGTAATGAAGTATCACTGAAGTAATGAAGTATCAATGAAGTATCAATGAAGTAATGAAGTATCAATGAAGTATCACTGAAGTATCACTGAAGTATCAATGAAGTATCACTGAAGTATCACTGAAGTAATGAAGAATCACTGAAGTATCAATGAAGTAATGAAGTATCACTGAAGTATCAATGAAGTATCAATGAAGTATCACTGAAGTATCACTGAAGTATCACTGAAGTATCAATGAAGTATCAATGAAGCAATGAAGTATCAATGAAGTAATGAAGTGTCACTGAAGTATCAATGAAGTATCAATGAAGTAATGAAGTATCAATGAAGTATCAATGAAGTAATGAAGTATCAATGAAGTATCAATGAAGTATCAATGAAGTAATGAAGTATCAATGAAGTATCAATGAAGTAATGAAGTATCACTGAAGTATCAATGAAGTAATGAAGTGTCACTGAAGTATCAATGAAGTATCAATGAAGTAATGAAGTATCACTGAAGTATCACTGAAGTATCACTGAAGTATCAATGAAGTATCAATGAAGTAATGAAGTATCACTGAAGTATCAATGAAGTAATGAAGTATAAATGAAGTGTCAATGAAGTATCAATGAAGTATTTTCTTATTGAATCTTGAGCTCTTTAATGACCAGAAACATTCTGAGTCTCTGAGACATCAAACAGTTTCTGATCAGATTTATAATCCTTTGACTTCTTTGATCAGAGTTTCTGATTGATCTCATCAGTTCAGGTGTATTGATGATGATGATGATGATGATGATGATCTATATACAGTATTGATGATGATGATCTATGTACAGTATTGATGATGATTTAGCCATAAAGAAACTCTGTATTTTATTTAAAAACACGTGTTGTTTGTGTGTTCACAACATTCAGCTTTGAGACATTAACTTGTGTAGAAAGAAAGAACAGCTGACCAGACAGACAGCATTCCTGTTAGGGGAGGAAACACACACACACACACACACACACACACACACACACACACACACACACACCTTCAAACTCATACAACCTGCCAGACTTCAACATGTACACATCCATGTAAGACACACCCTGCACACACCCTGCACACACCCACACACGCTTACTCACTCATAGACTATCCCTAACTCTAACCATAACCTAACCTTAATCTAACCCTAACCATAACTAAACCTTAATCTAACTTTAATCTAATGCTAACCTTAACCTAACCTTATTCTAACCTTAACCTAACCTTAACCTAACCATAACCTAACCTTAATCTGACCCTAACCATAACTAAACCTTAATCTAACTTTAATCTAATGCTAACCTTAACCTAACCTTATTCTAACCTTAACCTAACCTTAACCTAACCATAACCTAACCTTAATCTAACCCTAACCATAACTAAACCTTAATCTAACTTTAATCTAATGCTAACCTTAACCTAACCTTATTCTAACCTTAACCTAACCTTAACCTAACCATAACCTAACCTTAATCTAACCCTAACCATAACTAAACCTTAATCTAACTTTAATCTAATGCTAACCTTAACCTAACCTTATTCTAACCTTAACCTAACCTTAACCTAACCATAACCTAACCTTAATCTAACCCTAACCATAACTAAACCTTAATCTAACTTTAATCTAATGCTAACCTTAACCTAACCTTATTCTAACCTTAACCTAACCTTAATCTGGTAAATAAACTGGTAATGTACGTAGAGACCAATCTGTATATAAACTGGTAATGTACACAGAGACCAGTCTGGATATAAACTGGTAATGTACGTAGAGACCAATCTGTATATAAACTGGTAATGTACGTAGAGACCAGTCTGTATATAAACTGGTAATGTACATAGAGACCAGTCTGTATATAAACTGGTAATGTACGTAGAGACCAGTCTGGATATAAACTGGTGATGTACGTAGAGACCAGCCTGTATATAAACTGGTAATGTACATAGAGACCAGTCTGTATATAAACTGGTAATGTACACAGAGACCAGTCTGTATATAAAGTGGTAATGTACATAGAGACCAGTCTGTATATAAACTGGTAATGTACACAGAGACCAGTCTGTATATAAAGTGGTAATGTACATAGAGACCAGTCTGTATATAAACTGGTAATGTACACAGAGACCAGTCTGGATATAAACTGGTAATGTACATAGAGACCAGTCTGTATATAAACTGGTAATGTACACAGAGACCAGTCTGTATATAAACTGGTAATGTACACAGAGACCAGTCTGTATATAAACTGGTAATGTACATAGAGACCAGTCTGTATATAAACTGGTAATGTACATAGAGACCAGTCTGTATATGTACACAGAGACCACAGAGACCAGTCTGTATATAAACTGGTAATGTACACAGAGACCAGCCTGTATATAAACTGGTAATGTAAGCAGAGACCAGTCTGTATATAAACTGGTAATGTAAGCAGAGACCAGTCTGTATATAAACTGGTAATGTACATAGAGACCAGTCTGGATATAAACTGGTAATGTACACAGAGACCAGTCTGTATATAAACTGGTAATGTACACAGAGAACAGTCTGTATATAAACTGGTAATGTACGCAGAGACCAGTCTGTATATAAACTGGTAATGTACACAGAGACCAGTCTGTATATAAACTGGTAATTTACATAGAGACCAGTCTGGATATAAACTGGTAATGTACACAGAGACCAGTCTGTATATAAACTGGTAATGTACACAGAGACCAGTCTGTATATAAACTGGTAATTTACATAGAGACCAGTCTGGATATAAACTGGTAATGTACACAGAGACCAGTCTGTATATAAACTGGTAATGTACACAGAGACCAGTCTGTATATAAACTGGTAATTTACATAGAGACCAGTCTGTATATAAACTGGTAATGTACATAGAGACCAGTCTGTATATAAACTGGTAATGTACATAGAGACCAGTCTGTATATAAACTGGTAATGTACATAGAGACCAGTCTGGATATAAACTGGTAATGTACACAGAGACCAGTCTGTATATAAACTGGTAATGTACATAGAGACCAGTCTGTATATAAACTGGTAATGTACATAGAGACCAGTCTGGATATAAACTGGTAATGTAAGCAGAGACCAGTCTGTATATAAACTGGTAATGTACATAGAGACCAGTCTGTATATAAACTGGTAATGTACATAGAGACCAGTCTGGTTATAAACTGGTAATGTACGTAGAGACCAGTCTGTATATAAACTGGTAATGTACATAGAGACCAGTCTGGATATAAACTGGTGATGTAAGCAGAGACCAGTCTGTATATAAACTGGTAATGTACGTAGAGACCAGTCTGTATATAAACTGGTAATGTACATAGAGACCAGTCTGGTTATAAACTGGTAATGTACGTAGAGACCAGTCTGTATATAAACTGGTAATGTACATAGAGACCAGTCTGGTTATAAACTGGTAATGTACGTAGAGACCAGTCTGTATATAAACTGGTAATGTACATAGAGACCAGTCTGGATATAAACTGGTGATGTAAGCAGAGACCAGTCTGTATATAAACTGGTAATGTACATAGAGACCAGTCTGGTTATAAACTGGTAATGTACGTAGAGACCAGTCTGTATATAAACTGGTAATGTACATAGAGACCAGTCTGGATATAAACTGGTAATGTACACAGAGACCAGTCTGTATATAAACTGGTAATGTACATAGAGACCAGTCTGTATATAAACTGGTAATGTACATAGAGACCAGTCTGGATATAAACTGGTAATGTAAGCAGAGACCAGTCTGTATATAAACTGGTAATGTACATAGAGACCAGTCTGTATATAAACTGGTAATGTACATAGAGACCAGTCTGGTTATAAACTGGTAATGTACGTAGAGACCAGTCTGTATATAAACTGGTAATGTACATAGAGACCAGTCTGGATATAAACTGGTGATGTAAGCAGAGACCAGTCTGTATATAAACTGGTAATGTACGTAGAGACCAGTCTGTATATAAACTGGTAATGTACATAGAGACCAGTCTGGTTATAAACTGGTAATGTACGTAGAGACCAGTCTGTATATAAACTGGTAATGTACATAGAGACCAGTCTGGTTATAAACTGGTAATGTACGTAGAGACCAGTCTGTATATAAACTGGTAATGTACATAGAGACCAGTCTGGATATAAACTGGTGATGTAAGCAGAGACCAGTCTGTATATAAACTGGTAATGTACATAGAGACCAGTCTGGTTATAAACTGGTAATGTACGTAGAGACCAGTCTGTATATAAACTGGTAATGTACATAGAGACCAGTCCGTATATAAACTGGTAATGTACACAGAGACCAGTCCGTATATAAACTGGTAATGTACGTAGAGACCAGCCTGTATATAAACTGGTAATGTACATAGAGACCAGTCCGTATATAAACTGGTAATGTACACAGAGACCAGTCCGTATATAAACTGGTAATGTACACAGAGACCAGTCCGTATATAAACTGGTAATGTACACAGAGACCAGTCCGTATATAAACTGGTAATGTACGTAGAGACCAGTCTGTATATAAACTGGTAATGTACACAGAGACCAGTCTGTATATAAACTGGTAATGTACACAGAGACCAGCCTGTATATAAACTGGTAATGTACACAGAGACCAGCCTGTATATAAACTGGTAATGTACACAGAGACCAGCCTGTATATAAACTGGTAATGTACGTAGAGACCAGTCTGTATATAAACTGGTAATGTACACAGAGACCAGTCCGTATATAAACTGGTAATGTACGTAGAGACCAGTCTGTATATAAACTGGTAATGTACACAGAGACCAGCCTGTATATAAACTGGTAATGTACACAGAGACCAGTCTGTATATAAACTGGTAATGTACACAGAGACCAGAAATAAATACATTTTCAGGTATTTAACAGATCATTTTTAGATCCACTTTGGTACAAATGATAAGAAACAAGTTTAAAAAGTACAACAAAAGTCAACATTCAAGTCTTTGAAAGATTATTTAATTGGAAATATGCTCATTAAAGGGTTTTAAGAGAGAATCTAATATGTCAAAATTAATACAAACTATGTATTTTCTGTCAGTTTAAGAATTATTGATTTATTAACATTTACAGGAACTCAAATATGAGCAGGTACATAAACCATCTGAACACTTTCCTCTATTTTTTCTTATAATTTGTACCAAACTGCACAACCATGTCTGTAATACTCTAATATAATATTAACATTACTCTGGATATTTCCAGGAAATGAGTATAAAATTAAGGAACCTGTAAGAATGAAGCGTCTCTTTCTTTTAGAAGTGTATCACACAGCACGTCGTTTTTCCATCAGACAGCAACAGAAGTAGAGTGAAGTACTAAATATTAACGTATATATCCTATATGAAAATGTTTCCTGTGTTGCAGCCTGCAGATGTTCATGTAGATTAATGTACATCTGCTTTCTACCAACAGCTGATTTGTGAAAAAGAACATTTAAGTTTTGATGTAAACTATTGAAGTTCATCTTTCTTCAGGGGCCGAATGCTTTTTCTGGAGATTCGGCCACTGGTTTACCCACGGCTGTGGCCGACAGGCTCTGAGAGGCTGTCGAGTGTTTGAAGCTCTTCGATCACTATTTAAAGGATCAGTCTATCACTATAACACAATGGAGTCGTTACTGCTAATATCTGAAATGTGACCCCGACTACACACTGCTTTTTGTAAGACGTCAAAAGCCAAAAAGGTTGGAAACCACTGGTTTCATCTTTAACAATGTGTTGTATTTTAAAAGCTTGTTATATTATCCATTGTGTCAAATCTTCATCTGAAAAGTAACTAAAGCTGTCAAATAAATATAGTGGAGTAGAAAGTACAATATTTCCCTCTGAGATGTTGTGGAGTGGAAGTATAAAGTAGCATCACATGGAAATTGTACTTGAGTATAGTATAGTACCACTCATTCCGTTTTCAGATGAATCTCCAGCAGTAAGAAAACATTTCTCTCTTTCTGAGTCTCATTTGTGTTTTTAGAATCTGAGTTTTAGTTTTTAAAAGAAACTGAAGTACAAGTACCTCAACATTGTACTTAATCACAATACTTGAGTACTTTTTAAATGTATTTTCATGTTTTATTCTCTTATTTTTGATGTATCTTAATGTTCTGCTGTTTTCCATGTATTAATGAGTACAGGACCCGGAGTTACTGTATGAAATGTGCTGCACTATAAACTTGACTTAAAGTACTTAGTTGCTCCCCCAGACAGTCCTGATCCCGGTGCCGGTACCGGCGCTCTCACCTCCCTTGCAGGGGGTCCGGTGCTGGCTGTGCTGGGCCCGGTAGCCCTCGATCACCTCCCACTCGCCGCCGTCCCTCCGGATCGGGAAGCTGACGCTCAGGACGTGGTTACACGGCTTGATGATCCGCAGAATCCCGCGGACCCGCTTCCTCTTCTGCTCCGGACTCTCCCGGCTCCGCACGTCCTCCACCAGCTGGTCCTCCACGATGGCGGCGCCCCGGTCGAAGAAGCCCTCCACCATGGTGAAGAAGTTCGGGTCGTCGTCCCGGTCCACGGCCTGGCTGTAGCCGCGGCAGCGCAGCAGGGCGGCGGCCGCCGGCAGCGCGCTGTCTGCGGGCAGGAAGCCGCCGGCTGCCCGGGGGAGAATCTGTCCGAAGTACCGGAGCATGTTCGGGCTGAGAGAGCTGACACCACCGACACACCGGAGGAGAGGAGAGGAGATAGACTGGAGCTTCCTCTTCCTGTTCCCGCACCGCTGCGTGACTGCTCGTGCACGTGCCGCTGCGTGTTTTTAACACGCGGAGCTCAGGTGTCTCTGCAGCCACTGCAGATACCTGTCAAACTACAAACTACTAAAAATGTATTAAATATTAAACTATAAACTACTACAACTTTATAAAACATTAAACTACACACTGCTTTAACTTATTAAACCTGAAAACTACAAACAGTTTTAATTTTATTAATCCTGAAAACAGCTTTAACTTTATTAAACATTCAAACCACAAACAGATTTTATTTAACATGAACATTTGATACTAAAGTGAAGAAAAGAAGCTAAAGTGAATTTTACACAGCGGTCTGGTGCATATTTTACTCATTTAACCTGTTTTGTTTGTTTAAAAAAGACTTTAGAGGAACTTTAAAAGAGCACATAAATCACCACAAACCTCAATCACAAAAACACTCCTGGAGCTTCTGATCAATACTCTTCACTTTAAATAAACATTTGAATGCAGGATTTTTACAATATTTGTACTGTGTGGTGTTAATATTTTTATAATATTGTAGCGTCCGCCAGGACGTGTTCAAATAACAGGCAACTGATCGGCACTGTACCGTTTATTTAGCTGAACAGGATGGGTTACTGTTGGCCGTAACCACGCCAAAAAAACAACAACAATAATGTAACTCGAACTCACAGAACTGTAGCTGCTGTCACTCGCGCCTCTCGCTCACTCTCACTCCTCGCGCACGCGCACACACACACTCACATCCCTGCCCCTCCCCTACTCACGCCCTCTTAACATGTGGCTACCAACAAACGCTTAACAGTACAAGAACATTAACAGGGTCGCTACAATATATAATAAAGTAAGACTGTATTTGCCTGCAGCCCCCAAAACATGAAAATAAACCCAAATTAACATAAATATGAACTCAAAGAGTGTTTATGGAGGGATAATTTATGAATTAAAAACACTTTTCAGACTTCTCAGATTTTAACATTTTTATTTTACATCAGTGTCGTGAACAACTAAAATAGGAGCAATTTTCCAAATTCAGTTTATACAATCTCTTTAAAGTCAGCAGCTCTGTTTTCACCTAGAATATATTCTTACTATATTTTTTCATTGTGTAAATTGTATTTATATATTTATATCACCTGTCTTTCAATGTTTATGAATCTCAGAGGGAAGTGTTTGTACTTTTTGACTGTTATGCACCACCTGCATGTGCAAACCTACCTGGCAATAAACCTGTTTCTGATTCAGATTATATAAATATGTTAGTTTCAGTTTGGAGTTAAAGTATAAAGATGGATCATTTTCAGCTGCTACTAAAGACTGATGTGTGAAGACTTTTTTTCAAGCATTTACACACTTGAGTTGCATTTATAACCTCTATTAAATAACCTTTCAGCTCAACATTGGCACCAAATATAATCAGTCAGTAATGCCGTTTAAATAAAGTTTCATTTATTAAATAACATAATGTTTTAAATCATTGTTTGTGATTTATTCTGAAAGTCTGTCGCTTCCTCACATATCATTTTATTTTGGTAAATGGCGGAAGCAGCGGAGTCACGTGTGTTTGCGGAAGCAGCCGGAGATGTGACGGAAGCAGGTAGGCAGCGTTCAGATACATGACGGTTTGAATTCATGATGTTCTTCTACAGCCACGACAGCTGCACACTGCATGTTTATTATGGGATGTCTGAGGGGCAGAGAGCGGCAAACTATCTGTATCAGTTTAATCTGGCCAGTTTCTGATTATTGATTATTGATCATGTATAATCTATGAATCAGGTCAAAGACATTAAGAAGCTGGATAGTTTTGTGCTTTACAGGCCGCCACCTGCCGCTGCATTCTGCCGTCTGATTGGCTGAAGTGTAGGTTATCGATCCCTGCATCCTGCCGTCTGATTGGCTGAAGTGTAGGTTATCGATCCCAGCTGTGGAGGAGACAGGAGAAACATCTGCAGGATCAATGCGAGTTTCTTTCTCCTCACATGAAACCTGTTGATCAAAATCACACAGAAACATTTTCTTTACAGGGAATTCATTTTAAGAATATAATAATTAGTTATTTTCATTCAGATTTAGCTTCAGTTAAACATCAGAACATTTGGACTGGATATTTCACCCCATAAGTTTGCATTTAATATTTGTATTTTTTACATTTGATACTGCAGTTTGTTTAAAGGCAGTAACATTTTCCCAGTTTACTTTCTCTCCTGACAGAATGAACCATTAATAATCAACCAACCAGTAATAAACTGATTGATATGACAGTCTGATAGGTAGAGGATGATGTCATCACAGTATTTTATATTCTCCTCTTGTTATTTTCTCAGCTAGTGGTTCAGTGATTAGAATAAAGCCGACGTTCTCGTTTTGGACGTCGACGTCATGAAGAAACGAGGTCGTTGGTTCTTATTGACGCTCAAGTTTCCAGTAGATCATTCTAGCTTTCTGAAGTACACAGCGCTGCAGGGTGAGGGAGCGTTTTCTGATTATGTTATGTTATGTTATGTTATGTTATGTTATGTTATGTTATGTTATGTTATGTTATGTTGTTATGTTATGTTATGTTATGTTATGTTATGTTGTTATGTTATGTTATGTTATGTTATGTTATGTTATGTTATGTTGTTATGTTATGTTATGTTATGTTATGTTATGTTATGTTGTTATGTTATGTTATGTTATGTTGTTATGTTATGTTATGTTATGTTATGTTATGTTATGTTGTTATGTTATGTTATGTTATGTTATGTTATGTTATGTTATGTTATGTTATGTTATGTTATGTTGAATAATTTCCTTGTTGTCAGATGATCGTGGGTTTTTCATGAAACCAGATTGGTCAGTGTGTTTCTGATTAGATGAAGTAATATTGTTGTGAGAGTTGTGGCAAGATTTTATCATTTTAATTTGCGAAGGATATTGGACGATAGTTGTTACAGATTAAAGGCTCTTAATATTTCTTATGAGGTAATGTAATATGGCAATAATTAAACACTTCCATCATCAAACGATGCTATGATATGTCTGTAAATGCAGAGGTGATAAATCGCCACCAAACACCTGCTGGTGGCGCTACAGGACGAGTCAGCAGGATCCGTCCTCTGAGGATCATGAACGTCTGAAAAGAAGTTCATGATCATCCAGCTGATGGTTATAAAATATTAAATAATATTAAAAATAAATAGATATATATATTAAATATTCTGTTTACTGCTAGTGCCACTAAAAATGTTGTCCAGTCAGCATGAACATCTGGTAAAACACCTGGTTTGGTCACATGATCAATTCTCTTCACATGATGTTGTGACGTCTGAGTTACATTTTTAAAAGATGAGTCGTATGGAAACCTGTTAACCTGCTGATAAACGTCACATCTTCAGATCTTCCGTCTGTTCACCAGGCAGCAATGTGCGACCGGCCGAGGATCCACGTCTTCCTCGGGGCTCCTCCTCCCTCCTCTGACCCAGACGGAGTGTCTGAAGCTGGGCTGGATGGTGAGGAGCGTCCCCCTGCCGGCTGGAGACACCTGGAGCTCACCTGGCGGGACGGACGGCTGCGGCCTGCAGCAGGTGAGGCGTTCGGGGACCCAACAGGAACCGGTGTTTTTAATTTGCTGCCTTTTATGGTGCTATGTGACTTGTTTTTTGCTCTACAAATAAATGTTGCTATTAATTTAAGGAAAGAGACAAAAACATTTTATTCTCATTTTACAGACGAAGCTGGAAATCAAGTGAGGTTGTCAGCGGTGGAGGAAAGAACCGACCGAGAGAACGTAGAAGCTCATCACTCAATGCTGAGGTCACGAAGACAGGATGATCAAACGAACACTGATCTGGATGATGATTGGACCAAAGAGACGTCACGAAGACGAGAAGGACGAGAAGGACGAGCAACATCAGGCGGCACATTTAACTCTGAGAAGGAGAATCAGTGTTCGGCTTCAGTTCATGAGTATCTGGACGGCTGTTTCCCTGCAGCTCAACCAGAACCTGAACCTCCACGTTGCCCTAAACACCAGGATCTGTCCGTCCAGACTCAGTATCTCACCACATGGACTTTGAGTCAGGCGTTAATCCTGAGAGGCAGACAAGATGTCCAATCAGCATCCAGCCCTGAGAAAACCCTGCCCTCTGTCTCCTCCAGCACGCCGGAGCTGTTCAGCCCTGCGACGCCGTCACCTGGAACCCCCACCGAGCTGTCCCGCCAGTCCCGCCCCACCCCGAGGGTAGAGGAAGGGGGTGTCGTCCTGCAGGCTACCTCAGATGGCGTGCTCTGCTCCCAGGAGGCAGAGCGGCACGACTCACCCTCCAAATCACCCGACTTTAAAAAAGCTCGACTCTCTGAATACAGAACTGAAGCCACCACCTGGCCCCGAGGGGCCCCCACGCTTCTGGTCCACTGTGACAAAGTCGGGGCGCGGTACTCGGTCCTGGTGGCGGTGGTCCACCCCTGTCAGCTGAAGGAGGTCAAGGTGAGGTGGAGTTCAGTTCCAGTGTAGAAATCTCAAACTTATTATGATATAACTGTGGATAAATAACAGTTTTCACTTTTGATCATTGGAAAATTTAACAAGACAAAGAGTCTGCAGCTAACGTGCTAACAGCTCTGTGGAGCTCAATACAACGTCAGCAAACCCACAAACTCATGGTGGCGCTAGAGGGAAGTCAGAGGATTAAAGTTATTACAGTTCATCCTAACGGGATCATGAAACTAATTTTATATCCATCCAATAGTTGTTGAGATATTTCAATAAAGAACTAAAAAGTCAACCTGATGGTGGCGCTGGAGGGAAGTCAGATGATTGATCCTCTGAGGAACATGAATGTCTGAACTTTCATGAGAATCCATCTGATTCAACGTCCCAGCAGCCACTTCAATATTTACTTTCCTTCTTCTAGCGTGTAAATACTTTCTGCATCACGTCTGATCTGTCGGATTAAAGGTGAAGTCGGGGCCGTCGGCGGGGACCTTCGTCCCTCTGGCGTCCATCGTGGTGACGGACCAATCAGCTGTTGAGATGAAGGTGGTGCTGTGGCGGCGGGCGGCATTCTGGGCGGTGACCGTCAGTCCTGGAGACGTTCTGCTCATCACAGGTTGGTTCAGAATCAGCTGACCAGTTCAGTTTAATATGATAATATGATTGCTAATGTATACACATATATACGCGCTGTATATATACGGAATATTTGCAACCCACAGATCAGGTTAATGATCCTTAGTGATATATTGTCCGATCCGTGCTGTATGTTTTACTACTGTGTGATTCATGTTCAAAGGTTATTAGCTGCGTACTGTAAAGTAAATATATGATAATAAATGGTATTAAAGTGTTTGTGTTGTGATATCAGAGCTGCAGGTGAGCGAGGACAGGTGGAGAGGAGAGATGCTGCTGCAGTCGACCTTCAGCAGCAAACTGCTGAACCTGGGACAGATCGCCGGCTCCGCCTCCCCGACAGGTAAACCACACCTGACCAATCAGTTGCTCCTCCTCCCGTCCTCTAGTTAATCCCCCCCCCCTCTCTGCAGCTCCTCAGCAGGTGGATACCCGCGCTCTCAGCTGTCTGTGTGGCTTTCTTCGTGAGCGGCGCCCCCTGCTGGTGTCCTTACCCCACCACCCCCCTCAGGAACTGAACCGCCTCCCCTACGCCACCCTGAGGTCACTGCAAGTCAACACGCTGGTTCATGCACTGCTGCGTGTCAAACACACACACACCTGCACAGGTACGGCGGAGCTTCATCAGCTAGTACATCTGTCCAGTTCCCCGTTAAGACTGTTTCTACAAACACACTTAAACTTACACACGTGTTTCCCAAAACGAGTTCTTAACATCGCTGTCTGTGGTGCTGAAATACATCCTACAGTGTAAATGTTGTAAACAACACAAATAAACAAAATGTTTATACTTCAGTTTTCAGTCCTGTGCATTAAGTAGACTCCAGTATTTATTATACTTACACTGCAGTATTTATTATACTTACACTGCAGTATTTATTATACTTACACTGCTGTATTTATTATACTTACACTGCTGTATTTATTATACTTACACTGATGTATTTATTATACTTACACTTCAGTATTTATTATACTTACACTGCTGTATTTATTATACTTACACTGCAGTATTTATTATACTTACACTGCAGTATTTATTATACTTACACTGCTGTATTTATTATACTTACACTGCTGTATTTATTATACTTACACTGATGTATTTATTATACTTACACTTCAGTATTTATTATACTTACACTTCAGTATTTATTATACTTACACTGCTGTATTTATTATACTTACACTGTAGTATTTATTATACTTACACTGCTGTATTTATTATACTTACACTGCTGTATTTATTATACTTACACTGATGTATTTATTATACTTACACTTCAGTATTTATTATACTTACACTGCTGTATTTATTATACTTACACTTCAGTATTTATTATACTTACACTGCTGTATTTATTATACTTACACTGTAGTATTTATTATATTTACACTGCGGTATTTATTATACTTACACTGTAGTATTTATTATACTTACACTGCGGTATTTATTATACTTACACTGCGGTATTTATTATACTTACACTGCTGTATTTATTATACTTACACTGTAGTATTTATTATACTTACACTGCTGTATTTATTATACTTACACTGCGGTATTTATTATACTTACACTGCTGTATTTATTATACTTACACTGCTGTATTTATTATACTTACACTGTAGTATTTATTATACTTACACTGCTGTATTTATTATACTTACACTGCGGTATTTATTATACTTACACTGCTGTATTTATTATACTTACACTGCGGTATTTATTATACTTACACTGCGGTATTTATTATACTTAAACTGCTGTATTTATTATACTTACACTGCGGTATTTATTATACTTACACTGCGGTATTTATTATACTTACACTTCAGTATTTATTATACTTACACTTCAGTATTTATTATACTTACACTGCTGTATTTATTATACTTACACTGCTGTATTTATTATACTTACACTGCAGTATTTATTATACTTATACTGCAGTATTTATTATACTTAGACTGCTGTATTTATTATACTTACACTGCGGTATTTATTATACTTACACTGCGGTATTTATTATACTTACACGGGGGTATTTATTATACTTACACTGCGGTATTTATTATACTTACACTTCAGTATTTATTATACTTACACTTCAGTATTTATTATACTTACACTGCTGTATTTATTATACTTACACTGCTGTATTTATTATACTTACACTGCAGTATTTATTATACTTATACTGCAGTATTTATTATACTTACACTGCAGTATTTATTATACTTAAACTGCTGTATTTATTATACTTACACTTCAGTATTTATTATACTTAAACTGCTGTATTTATTATACTTACACTGCTGTATTTATTATACTTACACTTCAGTATTTATTATACTTACACTGCTGTATTTATTATACTTAAACTGCTGTATTTATTATACTTAAACTGCTGTATTTATTATACTTACACTGTGGTATTTATTATACTTACACTGCTGTATTTATTATACTTACACTGCTGTATTTATTATACTTAAACTGCTGTATTTATTATACTTAAACTGCTGTATTTATTATACTTACACTGCGGTATTTATTATACTTAAACTGCGGTATTTATTATACTTACACTGCTGTATTTATTATACTTACACTGCGGTATTTATTATACTTATACTGCTGTATTTATTATACTTACACTTCAGTATTTATTATACTTACACTGCTGTATTTATTATACTTACACTGCGGTATTTATTATACTTATACTGCTGTATTTATTATACTTACACTGCGGTATTTATTATACTTACACTGCTGTATTTATTATACTTACACTTCAGTATTTATTATACTTAAACTGCTGTATTTATTATACTTACACTTCAGTATTTATTATACTTACACTGTGGTATTTATTATACTTACACTTCAGTATTTATTATACTTAAACTGCTGTATTTATTATACTTACACTTCAGTATTTATTATACTTACACTTCAGTATTTATTATACTTACACTGCTGTATTTATTATACTTAAACTGCTGTATTTATTATACTTACACTGTGGTATTTATTATACTTACACTGCGGTATTTATTATACTTAGTACAGTAAACTTTGGTTTATCTGCTGCAGAAGGAAAACGTTACGCTGAAGATCAGATTAAACCTATTAAGCCCATAAAATGAAGCAGTTAAAAGTTTGATGAATGTGTTCAGTATTTAAATATCAGACCTGCCGTCTGTTAGTGAGACTAACAACATTCTCACCTTAAATAACAAGAGAAGAACCTAAAAAACCACAGAAGAAGTTTGATTTCAGCCAGAAGAGATGAAGATATGATGAAGAAGAGGTAGAGGAGGACTGTGATGACACAAACTGGCAGATTAGCTGTAATTAATGTGTCTGTGTGTGTGTGTGTGCGTGTGCGTGTGCGTGTGTGTGTGTGTCAGAGTGGCGGGGGGAGGCGGAGTCTCGCTGCAGGTCGGCCCTCCAGCTTCAGGCTGTTGTGACTGTGGAGCAGCCGGACGGCCAGCAGGGGGCACTGCTGCTGTGGGGAGCAGCTGTTGACTGGCTGCCTCGCTTTAACAGAGACAGAGGTACACACACACACACACACACACACACACACACACACACACACACACACACACACACACATCTCTGTGTGTCTCAGTCCATTACTGTGACTGCTGTCAGGTGAGGTGCAGGTAAACTGGCAGGTGTGTGCTGGAATAACAGGAAAACCTTTGGTGCTCTCCTCCTTCCTCCCACTACACTCCCAGTTATATAGCACGAGAACCCGCCTTCCCAGTTCAAACTGGCCTATCAGGTCAGAGCAGGTTAACGACAAATAAACATTATTCATAATCATAACAAAGCCTCAACTCATCCTTCAACAAGTTAACATATATACTGTACATTCAAAAATAACAAAATATTTGTACATCATTCAGTATTTATCTTAATTACCTTTCATTTCATCACACATCCACTATCCAATCAAATCTGAGATCCCGCCCACTAGGAATGGGCATCGAGAACCGTTCCAACATTCAGATTCCGAAGGAATCATTAAGCTCGATATATATATATAATATATATATATATAGCCCTTTATTATTGTTAACAAACTCTACATATCTGCCAGGACATCAATACAACAGCCTGCAGACACCTGTAGCAGGTAATAAAACATAAAAGATGTAAGACGGCCTCCTCACAGGACAAACTGCATTTATAGCTGTTGATCCAAGTTTTCTACTTAATTTACACATTTTCTGCTGTATAGAAGTGATTCAGCTTATAGTTTTCTACTTTAGGCTGCAGTAATTTACCTGCATATTCAGGGTTCCCACGCATCCTGGAAAACCTGGAAACAGTTTCCCAGTCATGGAAAACACATGGAAAATG
Organism: Thunnus maccoyii; assembly: GCF_910596095.1. Classification (NCBI taxonomy): domain Eukaryota; kingdom Metazoa; phylum Chordata; class Actinopteri; order Scombriformes; family Scombridae; genus Thunnus; species Thunnus maccoyii. Next base: position 192,416 of record NC_056546.1, read on the forward strand.
AGAGAAAAAGTAAAATGTCCTGGAAAATTATTTCAACATTCTTCTATTTTCCTTTAGCTGAGAATGAATCTATTTATCTATCAGAGCTCCCTGTACAGATGACATCAGCCCCTTTTACACAGAGATCCAACAGTGTTGCTGTACAGACGACCACTCATTATGCATAACGCCACCCCCGTGTGTGATTTTAGATAGCACGCCTGCAATCAGAGGCATGATGTTTAGCACAACAACAACAACAACAGCGTTGGATTCTAGTGAGTGTATTCCCGCCATGCCGGCTGTCCTTATTACACAGATGTTGATCCGGCAGTGTGTCTCCCTCCCCTGCTGGCTTAACGGCTGAACAACAATGCCCCCCCACTCCGTGGTCAAACCTTTGATACAGAACATTGAGGTGGAATAACGGCGCAACATTCCTGCCTTGAACAGGCTGTGTAAAAGGGCGAAATTATGTTCAGGATCATATTAGTATTCTAATGGTAGCTAATGGAGGAGAGTATTTTGAATAGACTGCTCGGTTGAATAATGTTTAAGTGGTTAACATGCAGTTGTCGTGCTTGCTAGCTTGTTTTGCCTACAAAGGTTTGTGATTCAACTCTGGCTAATGGTTTAACAATGGTTTCAAATGTGTGGTGGGCATTGTTGAGAGTGTTGGATAATTATATCTTGTTTTTACACACACAATAAAGACAAAAAGAAAACTGATATATACATTAGTTCATTCATTAACAATAGAGTAATCCTGACTGGGAGACGCTGGTTGTTTAACAGTGAAGACAACAACTCCCATGATCCCTTGCTACTTCACACCGTCATCACACTCCATCTTTTGTTATTGTTTTGATTGAGACCCCTAGCGGCTGAAATTACATATTGTGCGTTTAATACAATCCCGATGCGTTCATGTGTGCATGTAGCAGTTCCTGCTTTCCATACATGGAGATCAAATTAAGTATCTTCGGGGTCAGTACACTGTCCAACTCAGTTTGTCTGAAGCTTCATATCAGCTTCACTTACAGTGTCGTCTCGTTCAGAGAAAATATCTTCAGAGTCAGTGTGATGAGAAGGAACTGTAACTGTCTGTGTTAAGACAGACAAGAGTAAACCCTAACCCGTTTAAATAAACAACATGATGACTAAACTTTGTGACGTCATTGTCTCCGTCAGAGGCTGTCTGGGACCTCCGTTTCCTCCTGGTGAGGGAGGGTTTGACCTCTGACCTACCAGAGCTGCACTCCACCCCCTGGAGCACCGTCCGGCCTCTGGACGCCGCAGACCGCCGGGCGCAGGACTTCCTGCTGCCGCCACTCGTCCGGACCAGAAACTGCAGCAGTCTGGAGCTGGACCTCGACACACTGCTGTCCCAGAAATACAGCGGTGAGGCAGAGACTCTTATGGTACATTACACTGTTAAAGTATATTAAAGTACAGTGGAGTACAGTAAAGTATATTACAGCTGTGTACATGTGATAAAAACTTTGATCAGCTGACCTGCTCTCTCCGTCCCAGGTGAGGTGGAGCTCAGAGTCCAGGTCATCGCCTTCCAGTTCCAGGACTCCCAGCCTTCCCAGAATGCACCACAGCAGGTCCTGGACAACTGCACGCCTCTGGCTGGTATCGTAGTGGCGCTAAGTGGTGACATCACGTACACCGGGTGCGGCCACTGCTCTGCTGAGCTTGATACCGACGCCAATGGCATCTACGGTCCCTGTTACCCGTGTCTGCCTCACACCGCCGTACGCCGCTACTACAGGTGCTGTGACATCATCGTTATGATCAATCCCATCTATCCAATCATGTGGCTGGATCTTTGCTAGTGGGCGGGGCTACACTTTGGCTTACGATTAATTTAAAGAGTTTGAACAGATGGATTAACCCTAAAAATACGTATGTGTGTGTGTGTGTGTTTCAGGCCAGGTGTGCTGACAGTGAGTGGGCGGGGCAGCAGTCAGGTGTGTGTTCAGGTTCCTCCTGTTCCACTGCAGAACATCCTCAATGCTCCACCCGATAAACTCCACCGGAGCTCAGGTGAGACACTGAAGCTGATAAATAACATCACACAAAGCAGAACATGTAATCAATAATTAGTAAACAATGACCCACAGAGCAAAACATACATTATTACAATTATCAAACTACATCATTAAACTACATTATTACAGTTATTAAACTACATCATTAAACTACATTATTACAGTTATCAAACTACATCATTAAACTACATTATTACAGTTATTAAACTACATCATTAACTACATTATTACAGTTATTAAACTACATTATTACAGTTATCAAACTACATCATTAAACTACATTATTACAATTATTAAACTACATCATTAAACTACATTATTACAGTTATTAAACTACATCATTAAACTACATTATTACAGTTATTAAACTACATTATTACAGTTATCAAACTACATCATTAAACTACATTATTACAGTTATCAAACTACATCATTAAACTACATTATTACAGTTATCAAACTACATCATTAAACTACATCATTAAACTACATTATTACAGTTATCAAACTACATTATTAGTTATCAAACTACATCATTAAACTACATAATTAAACTACATTATTACAGTTATCAAACTACATCATTAAACTACATTATTACAGTTATCAAACTACATTATTACAATTATCAAACTACATCATTAAACTACATTATTACAGTTATCAAACTACATCATTAAACTACATTATTACAGTTATCAAACTACATCATTAAACTACATCATTAAACTACATTATTACAGTTATCAAACTACATCATTAAACTACATCATTAAACTACATTATTACAGTTATCAAACTACATCATTAAACTACATCATTAAACTACATTATTACAGTTATCAAACTACATCATTAAACTACATTATTACAGTTATTAAACTACATCATTAAACTACATTATTACAGTTATCAAACTACATCATTAAACTACATTATTACAGTTATCAAACTACATCATTAAACTACATTATTACAGTTATTAAACTACATTATTACAGTTATCAAACTACATCATTAAACTACATTATTACAGTTATCAAACTACATCATTAAACTACATTATTACAGTTATCAAACTACATCATTAAACTACATCATTAAACTACATTATTACAGTTATCAAACTACATTATTAGTTATCAAACTACATCATTAAACTACATAATTAAACTACATTATTACAGTTATCAAACTACATCATTAAACTACATTATTAGTTATCAAACTACATTATTACAGTTATCAAACTACATCATTAAACTACATTATTACAGTTATCAAACTACATCATTAAACTACATTATTACAGTTATCAAACTACATTATTAAACTACATTATTAAACTACATTATTACAGTTATCAAACTACATCATTAAACTACATTATTACAGTTATTAAACTACATCATTAAACTACATTATTACAGTTATTAAACTACATCATTACAGTTATCAAACTACATCATTAAACTACATTATTACAGTTATCAAACTACATCATTAAACTACATTATTACAGTTATCAAACTACATCATTAAACTACATCATTAAACTACATTATTACACTACATTATTACAGTTATCAAACTACATCATTAAACTACATCATTAAACTACATTATTACAGTTATTAAACTACATCATTACAGTTATCAAACTACATCATTAAACTACATTATTACAGTTATTAAACTACATCATTAAACTACATTATTACAGTTATTAAACTACATCATTACAGTTATCAAACTACATCATTAAACTACATTATTACAGTTATCAAACTACATCATTAAACTACATCATTAAACTACATTATTACAGTTATCAAACTACATCATTAAACTACATCATTAAACTACATTATTACAGTTATCAAACTACATCATTAAACTACATCATTAAACTACATCATTAAACTACATTATTACACTACATTATTACAGTTATCAAACTACATCATTAAACTACATCATTAAACTACATTATTACAGTTATTAAACTACATCATTACAGTTATCAAACTACATTATTACACTACATTATTACAGTTATCAAACTACATCATTAAACTACATTATTACAGTTATCAAACTACATCATTAAACTACATCATTAAACTACATTATTAAACTACATTATTACAGTTATCAAACTACATTATTAGTTATCAAACTACATCATTAAACTACATTATTAAACTACATTATTACAGTTATCAAACTACATCATTAAACTACATTATTACAGTTATCAAACTACATTATTAAACTACATTATTACAGTTATCAAACTACATTATTAAACTACATTATTACAGTTATCAAACTACATCATTAAACTACATTATTACAGTTATCAAACTACATTATTAGTTATCAAACTACATCATTAAACTACATTATTAAACTACATTATTACAGTTATCAAACTACATCATTAAACTACATTATTAGTTATTAAACTACATTATTACAGTTATCAAACTACATTATTAAACTACATTATTACAGTTATCAAACTACGTCATTAAACTACATTATTACAGTTATCAAACTACATTATTAAACTACATTATTACAGTTATCAAACTACATCATTAAACTACATTATTACAGTTATCAAACTACATTACTAAACTACATTATTACAGTTATCAAACTACATCATTAAACTACATTATTACAGTTATCAAACTACATTATTAAACTACATTATTACAGTTATCAAACTACATCATTAAACTACATTATTACAGTTATCAAACTACATCATTAAACTACATTATTACAGTTATCAAACTACATCATTAAACTACATTATTACAGTTATCAAACTACATTATTAGTTATCAAACTACATCATTAAACTACATTATTAAACTACATTATTACAGTTATCAAACTACATCATTAAACTACATTATTAAACTACATTATTAGTTATCAAACTACATCATTAAACTACATTATTAGTTATCAAACTACATCATTAAACTACATTATTAAACTACATTATTACAGTTATCAAACTACATCATTAAACTACATCATTAAACTACATTATTACAGTTATCAAACTACATTATTAGTTATCAAACTACATCATTAAACTACATAATTAAACTACATTATTACAGTTATCAAACTACATCATTAAACTACATTATTACAGTTATCAAACTACATTATTACAGTTATCAAACTACATCATTAAACTACATTATTACAGTTATCAAACTACATCATTAAACTACATTATTACAGTTATCAAACTACATTATTAAACTACATTATTAAACTACATTATTACAGTTATCAAACTACATCATTAAACTACATTATTACAGTTATTAAACTACATCATTAAACTACATTATTACAGTTATTAAACTACATCATTACAGTTATCAAACTACATCATTAAACTACATTATTACAGTTATCAAACTACATCATTAAACTACATTATTACAGTTATCAAACTACATCATTAAACTACATCATTAAACTACATTATTACACTACATTATTACAGTTATCAAACTACATCATTAAACTACATCATTAAACTACATTATTACAGTTATTAAACTACATCATTACAGTTATCAAACTACATCATTAAACTACATCATTACAGTTATCAAACTACATCATTAAACTACATTATTACAGTTATTAAACTACATCATTACAGTTATCAAACTACATCATTAAACTACATTATTACAGTTATCAAACTACATCATTAAACTACATCATTAAACTACATTATTACAGTTATCAAACTACATCATTAAACTACATCATTAAACTACATTATTACAGTTATCAAACTACATCATTAAACTACATCATTAAACTACATCATTAAACTACATTATTACACTACATTATTACAGTTATCAAACTACATCATTAAACTACATCATTAAACTACATTATTACAGTTATTAAACTACATCATTACAGTTATCAAACTACATTATTAAACTACATTATTACAGTTATCAAACTACATCATTAAACTACATTATTACAGTTATCAAACTACATCATTAAACTACATTATTACAGTTATCAAACTACATTATTAAACTACATTATTACAGTTATCAAACTACATCATTAAACTACATTATTACAGTTATTTAACTACATTATTAGTTATTAAACTACATTATTACAGTTATCAAACTACATCATTAAACTACATTATTACAGTTATCAAACTACATCATTAAACTACATTATTACAGTTATCAAACTACATTATTACAGTTATCAAACTACATCATTAAACTACATTATTACAGTTATCAAACTACATTATTAAACTACATTATTACAGTTATCAAACTACATCATTAAACTACATTATTACAGTTATCAAACTACATTATTAGTTATCAAACTACATCATTAAACTACATTATTAAACTACATTATTAGTTATCAAACTACATTATTAGTTATCAAACTACATCATTAAACTACATTATTAAACTACATTATTACAGTTATCAAACTACATTATTAAACTACATTATTACAGTTATCAAACTACATCATTAAACTACATTATTACAGTTATCAAACTACATCATTAAACTACATTATTACAGTTATCAAACTACATCATTAAACTACATTTTTACAGTTATCAAACTGCATCATTAAACTACATTATTACACTACATTATTACAGTTATCAAACTACATCATTAAACTACATCATTAAACTACATTATTACAGTTATTAAACTACATCATTACAGTTATCAAACTACATCATTAAACTACATTATTACAGTTATTAAACTACATCATTAAACTACATTATTACAGTTATTAAACTACATCATTACAGTTATCAAACTACATCATTAAACTACATTATTACAGTTATCAAACTACATCATTAAACTACATCATTAAACTACATTATTACAGTTATCAAACTACATCATTAAACTACATCATTAAACTACATTATTACAGTTATCAAACTACATCATTAAACTACATCATTAAACTACATCATTAAACTACATTATTACACTACATTATTACAGTTATCAAACTACATCATTAAACTACATCATTAAACTACATTATTACAGTTATTAAACTACATCATTACAGTTATCAAACTACATTATTAAACTACATTATTACAGTTATCAAACTACATCATTAAACTACATTATTACAGTTATCAAACTACATCATTAAACTACATTATTACAGTTATCAAACTACATTATTAAACTACATTATTACAGTTATCAAACTACATCATTAAACTACATTATTACAGTTATTTAACTACATTATTAGTTATTAAACTACATTATTACAGTTATCAAACTACATCATTAAACTACATTATTACAGTTATCAAACTACATCATTAAACTACATTATTACAGTTATCAAACTACATTATTACAGTTATCAAACTACATCATTAAACTACATTATTACAGTTATCAAACTACATTATTAAACTACATTATTACAGTTATCAAACTACATCATTAAACTACATTATTACAGTTATCAAACTACATCATTAAACTACATTATTACAGTTATCAAACTACATTATTAAACTACATTATTACAGTTATCAAACTACATCATTAAACTACATTATTACAGTTATCAAACTACATTATTACAGTTATCAAACTACATCATTAAACTACATTATTACAGTTATCAAACTACATTATTAAACTACATTATTACAGTTATCAAACTACATCATTAAACTACATTATTACAGTTATCAAACTACATCATTAAACTACATTATTACAGTTATCAAACTACATTATTAAACTACATTATTACAGTTATCAAACTACATCATTAAACTACATTATTACAGTTATCAAACTACATTATTACAGTTATCAAACTACATCATTAAACTACATTATTACAGTTATCAAACTACATCATTAAACTACATTATTACAGTTATCAAACTACATTATTAGTTATCAAACTACATCATTAAACTACATTATTAAACTACATTATTAGTTATCAAACTACATTATTAGTTATCAAACTACATCATTAAACTACATTATTAAACTACATTATTACAGTTATCAAACTACATTATTAAACTACATTATTACAGTTATCAAACTACATCATTAAACTACATTATTACAGTTATCAAACTACATCATTAAACTACATTATTACAGTTATCAAACTACATCATTAAACTACATTTTTACAGTTATCAAACTGCATCATTAAACTACATTATTACAGTTATCAAACTACATTATTAAACTACATTATTACAGTTATCAAACTACATTATTACAGTTATCAAACTACATTATTAAACTACATTATTACAGTTATCAAACTACATCATTAAACTACATTTTTACAGTTATCAAACTACATTATTACAGTTATCAAACTACATTATTAAACTACATTATTACAGTTATCAAACTACATCATTAAACTACATTATTACAGTTATCAAACTACATTATTAAACTACATTATTACAGTTATCAAACTACATCATTAAACTACTTTTTTACAGTTATCAAACTACATTATTACAGTTATCAAATTACATTATTAAACTACATTATTACAGTTATCAAACTACATTATTAAACTACATTATTACAGTTATCAAACTACATCATTAAACTACATTTTTACAGTTATCAAACTACATTATTACAGTTATCAAACTACATTATTAAACTACATTATTACAGTTATCAAACTACATTATTAAACTACATTATTACAGTTATCAAACTACATCATTAAACTACATTTTTACAGTTATCAAACTACATTATTACAGTTATCAAACTACATTATTAAACTACATTATTACAGTTATCAAACTACATCATTAAACTACATTTTTACAGTTATCAAACTACATTATTACAGTTATCAAACTACATTATTAAACTACATTATTACAGTTATCAAACTACATTATTAAACTACATTATTACAGTTATCAAACTACATTATTACAGTTATCAAACTACATTATTAAACTACATTATTACAGTTGTCAAACTACATCATTAAACTACATTTTTACAGTTATCAAACTGCATCATTAAACTACATTATTACAGTTATCAAACTACATTATTAAACTACATTATTACAGTTATCAAACTACATCATTAAACTACATTATTACAGTTATCAAACTACATTATTAAACTACATTATTACAGTTATCAAACTACATCATTAAACTACATTATTAAACTACATTATTAGTTATCAAACTACATCATTAAACTACATTATTAAACTACATTATTACAGTTATCAAACTACATTATTAGTTATCAAACTACATCATTAAACTACATTATTAAACTACATTATTACAGTTATCAAACTACATTATTAGTTATCAAACTACATCATTAAACTACATTACTAAACTACATTATTACAGTTATCAAACTACATTATTAGTTATCAAACTACATTGTTAAACTACATTATTACAGTTATCAAACTACATCATTGAACTACATTATTACAGTTATCAAACTACATTATTAGTTATCAAACTACATCATTAAACTACATTATTAAACTACATTATTACAGTTATCAAACTACATCATTAAACTACATTATTACAGTTATCAAACTACATCATTAAACTACATTATTACAGTTATCAAACTACATTATTAAACTACATTATTACAGTTATCAAACTACATTATTACAGTTATCAAACTACATTATTAAACTACATTATTACAGTTATCAAACTACATCATTAAACTACATTATTAAACTACATTATTACAGTTATCAAACTACATCATTAAACTACATTATTAAACTACATTATTAGTTATCAAACTACATCATTAAACTACATTAATAAACTACATTATTACAGTTATCAAACTACATTATTAGTTATCAAACTACATCATTAAACTACATTATTAAACTACATTATTACAGTTATCAAACTACATTATTAGTTATCAAACTACATCATTAAACTACATTATTACAGTTATCAAACTACATCATTAAACTACATTATTACAGTTATCAAACTACATTATTAAACTACATTATTACAGTTATCAAACTACATTATTACAGTTATCAAACTACATTATTAAACTATATTATTACAGTTATCAAACTACATTATTAAACTACATTATTACAGTTATCAAACTACATCATTAAACTACATTATTACAGTTATCAAAGTACATTATTAAACTACATTATTACAGTTATCAAACTACATCATTAAACTACATTATTACAGTTATCAAACTACATTATTAGTTATTAAACTACATTATTACAGTTATCAAACTGCATTATTAAACTACGTTATTAAACTACATTATTAAACTACATTATTACAGTTATCAAACTACATCATTAAACTACATTATTACAGTTATCAAACTACATTATTAGTTATTAAACTACATTATTACAGTTATCAAACTACATTATTAAACTACATTATTACAGTTATCAAACTGCATTATTAAACTACATTATTACAGTTATTAAACTACATCATTAAACTACATTATTACAGTTATCAAACTACATTATTAAACTACATTATTACAGTTATCAAACTACATCATTAAACTACATTATTACAGTTATCAAACTACATTATTAGTTATTAAACTACATTATTACAGTTATCAAACTACATTATTAAACTACATTATTACAGTTATCAAACTACATCATTAAACTACATTATTACAGTTATCAAACTACATTATTAGTTATCAAACTACATTATTACAGTTATCAAACTACATTATTAGTTATTAAACTACATTATTACAGTTATCAAACTACATTATTAAACTACATTATTACAGTTATCAAACTACATTATTAGTTATCAAACTACATTATTACAGTTATCAAACTACATTATTAGTTATTAAACTACATTATTACAGTTATCAAACTACATTATTAGTTATTAAACTACATTATTACAGTTATCAAACTACATTATTAAACTACATTATTACAGTTATCAAACTACATCATTAAACTACATTATTACAGTTATCAAACTACATTATTAAACTACATTATTACAGTTATCAAACTACATCATTAAACTACATTATTACAGTTATTTAACTACATTATTAGTTATTAAACTACATTATTACAGTTATGAAACTACATTATTAGTTATTAAACTACATTATTACAGTCATCAAACTGCATTATTAAACTACATTATTATAGTTATCAAACTACATTATTAAACTACATTATTACAGTTATCAAACTACATCATTAAACTACATTATTACAGTTATCAAACTACATTATTAGTTATTAAACTACATTATTACAGTTATCAAACTACATTATTAGTTATCAAACTACATTATTACAGTTATCAAACTACATTATTAAACTACATTATTACAGTTATCAAACTACATCATTAAACTACATTATTACAGTTATCAAACTACATTATTAGTTATCAAACTAGATTTTTGGTTATTAAACTACATTATTACAGTTATCAAACTACATCATTAAACTACATTATTACAGTTATCAAACTACATTATTAGTTATCAAACTACATTATTAGTTATTAAACTAGAAACTAAAAGTAGTTAAACTAGAAGTAAACTAGAGGTAGTATTAGTAGTAGAAGAAGTAGAAGTAGCAGCAGTAGTAGTAGTAGCAGTAGAAGTAGCAGTAGAAGTAGTAGTAGTAGTAGTAGTGGTACTAGTACTAGTGGTACTAGTAGTAGTGGTACTAGTACTAGTAGTATTAATACTTGTCTCTCTCAGCTCCGGGCTCGCAGGTGAAGCTCATCCAGGTGGCAGCAGAGAGGATCCAGACCCTCCTCTGCCTCCCGAGAAAAACCTTCATCATCACGGTGCGGAGCCACTTCCTGTGCGATGAGAACAGCGTCCCTGTCACTCAGGACTTCACGCTGCTGGACCTTCAGTTCCCCCCCGACACACTGTAGACCACTAACATCCAGACCCTGCTGGTCTTGACAGGATCCAGATCAGACCACTAACATTCAGACCCTACTGGTCCTGACAGGATCCAGATCAGACCACTAACATCCAGACCCTACTGGTCCTGACAGGATCCGGATCAGACCACTAACATCCAGACCCCGCTGGTCCCGACAGGATCCAGATCAGACCCAGTCCAGAGGGTTGTTATAAAGCCTGATTCAGCTCTGATTGTGTGTTGTTTTGGATCGTAAAGGTGATATTTGTAGATGAATTTGTTGCTCTCAGGATATTTACAGTCGATTTATTAAAGATTATTGTGTATCTACAGATTCGATGATGTGATGTTATAACATAAAATACCATGTTCTTTCTTTTATACTGTAAATAAATAAATAAATAAATAAATAAGCACTGACTGCTACTGATTGGCTACCAGGTACGTCAGAATATTATAAAAAAAAGAAGATGATTATCTGCAAACAAAATACATAGCTTCAAGAAACAGTTTAAAGTTTTACGTTTCTGTTTAGATTAAAGAAAAATGTTACAACATGTTTGTCACTGAAGTTGAAAAGGTGTTGTTGGGTGTATTTTTTTAAACTTTGTACAGAGCCAGGCTAGCTGTTTACCCCAGCTTTCAGTCTTTATGCTAAGCTAAGCTAACCATGTTCTGAGGTCGATATCAACCTGAACATGAGTAAATATTTCACAAAATCTTTAGCTTTTCACAATCAAATGTAATTTATTTCAACACTCAGGCACAACAACAGCAATAATAATAATAATAATAATAATAACAACAACAATGATAACAATATTATTTTTGTTATATAATAAGTGTGTTAACCCTGAAAAAGCGAGCACAGCAGGGAGCACGATGTAACATACAGAGTGAATGGATCTGCTACGCTAAGCTAACAGACCGATGCAATCAGTGTGTAACAATAATAATAATAATAATAATAATAATAATAATATGCTAAATATTTTAATTCTAGTCAATCAAGACGTCAGGATTTGTTGCAAAAGGCTGAATATATTCAGGCAGGCACCCAGTAGATGGCAGTATTTGAATGTTTGTAATGCTGGAGCCAATTACATGAATTTCTGTTTTGGTTGAGTTCAACTAAGGAAAATTCTTTGACATCCAGTTTCTCACATATACTCAGCATGCCGAGGTCAGTGGGCTTAACGAGGACATATAGCTCTGTGTCATCAGCATAACAGTGAAAAGAAACACCATGTATACCAATAATATGATCCAATGGGAGCATATGGAAAGAGAATAAAAATAATAATAATAATAAAAAAACGCTCCCAAAACTGATCCTTGAGGTACCCCATACTTGACATAACTACAGTTTCCCTTTCCATCTGAATGCATCCTGTCACTTTGTGAAGGAGGCATATTAAAACAATAACCTTGAAGATCTTGTTTGTTCTTTTTGGTGGCACCATGTGGCGATAAACATTAATTGCAGGTGTGTTGTTCTTTTGTGCAGATAACATTAATAAATTACTTTTACTGGCGAAGCTTTTATTACACTTACAGTAACGTAACAAGTGTAATTGTCATCAACTCGAGTACTTCAATTGGTTCACTGTCTCTCCTCTGCTCCGCTGTGTGCAGCGCGCACGCACACACACATGTGTGCGTGCGCGCGAGGAGTCCTCGCTGCACACAGCGCAGCACAGGAGAGACACTTACTGTACCTGCAATAAAAGCTTCACCAGTAAAAAGTCAGTAAGCTTTTAAAATAGAAACCGTTTCACACACAAGTGAATGAAGAGTGAGTCTGTTGCATCAGCTCCGCTGATCTGAATGCATGGCGGGAAAGCCGCCATTGACACCCGGTTCATAATAATCACAATACTGCAAATGCAAGGGCTTTCATCAGCAGGCTGTAGGCACAGACGAGGTTACAGACAAGTCACAAAGGAGGACCAGAGGTGAGGCTGATGATGGCTGGTTGTCTTACTTCCCTTTTGATGTTCCTTCAGCCACATCGAACAGATCGTCCAGCAGATCTGAGACAGAAGAAAAGAGACAAATTACTGCAGGAATCAGTTCAAACTGAACAAGCTTATATCTGCAGCCAGAATTTCCTTCATAACAGAGAAAACATGACGACAAAGCAACTAAATGAACCAGTTAATGGTTTGTAAGACGACTCTAAATCAACTGATATATCATTTAAATGATATATGTTGTATCAGAGATCAGAAAAGTGTTTCGTAAAAATGTGGTTTAGAACTGGATAAAAGTCCATATTTGACAGTTTCTGGTCATCATCATCTTGTACATGTATACTCTTTGGTAGAGGCTGTTATGTTATGATCTTGATTTAAATTGCAGATGTCTCTGGGTTTGAAAATGGTTGGAAACATTTGGGATAATGCAAGTACACAACTCAACGGAATATATAATAGAGATCTAGTTGTTTTTAGACATTTTAATGCAGGAAAGTTACATATTATACCTTAAATCTCAGTTTAACACCTGGATGTACAGGATCTTTGACATCACAGCTTTGGAGCCAATCATGGTCCAGTATTCAACTCACACAATGTGATGTGAAAACTTGAGGCCTCCAGAGCACAAACACTGAGAATGGACTTTACAGTGAAGGAGGAAACATCTGGTGTCCAGCAGGAAAACTTTAGACATCAACATTTACAGATTCTGGATTTTAATGAGGGAGGAAACGATGTTTTAAGGATTCATAGTGATTTAATTTAACTTATTCTCGGGGTGGATGGAAGCAGTAACCAACAGTGAACTTTGCCACAAGAGACCACTGTTCATTTCCTGTTTCCAACCACAAGTCGGGCGTTTTTTTAAAAAGTGTAACTACAGCAACATAAAGCCACTATTTATATTACAGAAAACAGCAGTAAGAATTACACATAAGGTGTATTCAGTTAATAAATACAAAAAAAAAAAAATAAACGTCCTCACAAGTGCCTTCACAATTAAAAATGTCTCTAATAATAAACAAATGCCTCTTCAATAAGTGTTCAAAAAGGATGATTTTTTATGAAAATGACCAAATAAAGAAAATAAAGCCTGCAGGCGTTAGGCTATCGTTATGCAAGCAGAACTCTTGCATGAATAGCACTAAGATCTGCCCTAATGCAGGTAACTTGGTTGAAAGGTTTATTTTGTTAATATTCTCTCAAGTTGGGCTCCAAAGTTACCTTCAATCAGAAATGCAAAGGACAGCAATGAAGACTGAAAAGGACCTGAACAGACCAGAGTTTGTGGCTAACAATCTATGATTAAATGGGGTCTGCAGTAAGTCGAGGAAAGATCAGAGTGAACCGAGTCTCCTCTCTTAAACCCCAGAAAAGGGTCATCGTCACACCCTGATTGGCCAAGAGGAGAATGAACCCAGCTTTTCCCAGTTAATATTCAGGATCCAGTCTCCACACCCGGCAGAACAGGTGATCTGAATCACCTTCCAATCAACTCAGAGAGATTTCCACATTCAGCTACACAAATTCGGAAAAGGGAAATGAATGAATGAATGAATGAATGAATGAATGAATGAATGAATGCTACAAAGAGAACACATCAACAGACTATTAGCAAGTCAGGACTAATGAAACTTAAAGATCTGGTTGAGTTACAGACATTGTAAGTTATGTGAGTGTGTTTTTAGCTCTGAGGACGACGACCATAGAAGGAAATTTAATTTTAAGCATCTGTTGCTCGGACTACTTTAAAGCAGGTGTGTATCTCAGTTTGTGGCATCAAACTGTGGAATTCTTTGGAGATGATTTAAAGGTTGTTCACATATTTTTCAGTTCAATAAAAAGGAAAGAGAAAGAATAATTAGATGACATGAAGCTGACAGACAACAGCTTGTCTTAGTTGATAGTAAATTATTGTGTCTGTATCTTTTTTCTCATGTTAATTGTAAGTAATGATTGTTGAGTAACTGGAGTTGACAGATCATCTGTTTCTATTGTTTATCTCAGTCAGCAGCAGGTGATGTGAGGTTTTGTTCTCATCTTTTTCTGGAGCTTTGCATCGACATGAACGGAACAAATGAATGAATGAAATGAAACAGCCTGAACGTCAGTGTCTGAGCGTATTCTAGTGCTGCCATAAAGGCGTCATGATGTTTTAGCTGCTTGTTAAACTAAATCATTAATTTTCTCTGTGATGCGACTACTAAATGTTCTGCATGTTGGTAGATGTTTGATCGGATCTTTTTTACTGTGTGGATCAAGCTCATTTATTGCTCTTATTGAAAGTTCTTTTATTCTACGTACAGCTCTCTGGTGTTTGAGTTTTATTCCTTTTGTATGTTGTATTAATTATGTATTTGTTTGTTTGTGCTCCAAACAAACTGCCCCTAGTGGGATTAATAAAGTGGTTTGTATTGCATTGTATAGTACGATCGACCCCTAACCGTAACCCTGTGGTTATTATTGTTATAGAGGCGATAGTGAGTCACAGTAGCGTCCAACATGAGAAGAAGAAGAAGCAGCGCTGCCTCCAGCCAGCAGCAGCAGCAATGGTGGAGATTTTGAGCCAGGCTGAAAACTGTTTTAATTTTTGATCTAGGACCATTATTAAGTCACTTTATCAAGTTTTAATATAATTTCAAGAGAGAAAGTAACATGTTGATTCCAACATGTGGCCAGTTTATCCCAGTAACTCCAGTCTGTGAACCTGCTGGGATGTGTTGGGAGATGTTTGGGAGCCGCTGGCCAGGTGAGACCAGCTGCCCATCTCAGCTGCTAGCAGCCCGACTCCTGAGATGATGACGGCCGGTCAACATGTGGTCATGAGAACATGATCCATGAACTGACCTGCAGCTCTTTGCTGATTCACTGCTGGCTCTCATGTCTCCGAAGCATTTTGATATCTTGACAACATTGCAGCACAGATTCACTGTAAACAGTAAACAGTGACTCACTATCGCCTCTTGAGGTAGAAAGTGGTATTACTCTGTGTCGTTCTGGAGTCACATGATCAAATGATGTATCTGGAGGTTCATGCGGAGGACTGGTTAGTGTTTGAACATACGTACCTCTGTCACTGAGTGCTACAGTTTGACCTTTATTTCCTCCACTTTCTTCACTTCCTGTGTCGACCCCCCCGGCAGCGCTATCTCCTTCCTGCTCACTGAACAGACCTGCAAACCCCGCCTTCTTTGGCGTCCCCTTGCTGTCATCGTCTTTGTCAAGGAACTTTGAGAAGAACCCTCCCTTCTCCTCTTCTTTCTTCTTGTCATCTCCAAATGAGAAGAGTCCTCCGTTGTCCTCCTTCTCCTTCTTGTTGCCTCCGAAGAACGAGAGGAATCCTCCTCCTCCTCCTCCATCCTTCTCCTTTTCATCCTTGTCTCCTCCGCCCAGAGCGTTCGTCACCACGTCCTCCACCATGTCTCCTGCAGAACAAACAGCACACTGTCAGCCACATGGTCTGTTTGACTTATCCGACCCAGAGCAGCAGACGGGTGGATTTATCTCACGGCAAAGATAAGAATTATTTAAAAAATGTAAATTTAGTTTTAATTTTTTTAACTGTCCAGTCAGCTGACGTCTCCCGGCAGAGATGAAAAGATGTTTTTATGTGATGATTGTGAGCAAATACTGGACGACAATATAAAAGTGATTCTAGTCATCAGTCCGACACTTTTTCATTTATTAAAAATTTATTAAAAAATTTATTATGAAGTTTGTTCTGCACTGTAAAAAAAAAACTTTATTTTACAGATTTTTTCTGTATTTCAAAAATACATGTAAATGTCAATAAAACTACAATAATATGCAGTGAATTTACATGTCAAATGTAAAATAACATGAAAAATGTGTAACTTTTATTACACTTAATCTGATCTTAAATGAAGTACATTGATGATATTATAAACCTGTTTTACAATAGTCTTTTGACATTTTTTAAAAGGTAAATCAAATGTTTTTTTGGTGATATATCATTTTATTACATCAAATTTACATAAATTATGTAATTAAATTTATAACAGTACACTTCTGTAATTTTAAGCCTAATTATTTGTATTATAGCAGTGTCAGTACATTTTTATAGCAAATTTAATTGTTTTCATAGGTATAAATATCCTTATTTATCTAACTATAAAGGAAGGAATCTGTGTGTGTGTTTGTCCTTCAAGTATCTCAACAACTGTTCGTCCGATCGACTCCACACTCAGTGGTTGTACTGCTGAGAGCCAAAGGATGTGCAGTGTCGAGCGTGAAGTTGTTTGGACACATGACATGTTTAATATGAATAAACTTTAAACAATAAACAAGCGAACGGCGAGCTGCTCAGCTCCATGTTAGAATGCAGGGGGCTGTTTGATATAAACACCATCCCATCACAGCGGGGTGGGGCTTCTCGGCTCTGACTGGCTGAGCAGGACAAAGGCAGCTCCCCACTTGGGTAAACTGCCCAAGAGAGAAAAATGAGCACACAGGAGAAAAGAACAGAGGCAGTAAAACTAGCTAATAGGAGCACAGACACGTTTGATTGGCAGCAGAATCAACCAATGGAAGGCCATAAACTGCTCTACAGTTCAACCTCAGTTTAGTCTCACTGGTGAAGTTTCTGTCTGTTTTCTGTCTCTCCCATCTAGTCCTGGTGGAGGAGGCATTCAAGTGCAAGAGGCATAAATATGAGGGCCGAGTCAGTGACCCTCTGTAGGATTTACACTGCACTCGTTATTACAGAGGAGGAGGAGGAGGAGGAGGAAGAGGAGGAGTGCCATCTACAACAACTTGGAGGCTACTGAGAAAGCCTCCAGGTGGCTCTGGGTGAAGAGAGCGGATCTGTGAGAGAGTACAGCTAGAGCACAAGCTGAGGTTTGATCAAAACCTCAGCTGGGTGTCTAATGTTCAAAAGACCCAAAACACCCGATGACCTCAGGAAACATCACTGACAACGTGCCGTAGCTTAGCATCAGTAGATGTTTCATTACAAAAAACAAATGCAGGAACACGGTTCTGTTTACAGACGTGTTTTTAATAGTTTTTGGACAACGGAGGTCTACAGCACAGAGGAATAAGATATATCAGGCTTTGATACACACACAATACTTGTTAGTAGATCAGTACATTGTTGGTTTGGATCCAAACATGAAGAAAAACATAGAAAATCAGCAGAATGATCCTATAAAACTAAGAACATTGGGTGGAAACCTTGTATCTCCAGTTCTGATGAAGTTAAAAAAAAATCACACACTCGTGAATGTATTAAGACAAAATTTTCATCATCTTCAGCTCATAAAACCTCAAAATCTTTCTGTCTTTCTTTTGGATATTTTTGTCAGTTTTCCTGAAAACTTTTCAGATATGTTAGAGATACAAGGTTTCAACACCACTGATCCAACATGCAAATAAAAAAATACAAATTTCTTTTCTCTACTCACCCACTTTCTCTCCGACCATTTGTGCAAATTTATCCATCGCTGCTGCTGTGCTCTGTGTTTCTGTGTGTGTTTCTGTGTGTTTGTGTGTGTGTTAGCAGAGCGTCGTCTAGCAGGTGAAGGTGAGGCTGTTTCAGTCGACGCCTCTCAGGTGAGTCAGCAGACGGGACCGACCTGTTCCACCTGCTGCAGTTTCTTTCAAGGAGTCGCAGCTCACATGTCAGAGATCTGTGTGTCATCTCATGATATGTGACACTTTCTTTAACAACCAAGCAAATCTACATTTCTGCTCGTTCTGACACTAAATACAACACTAAGATAAAAACACAACAACATGCAGCATGTGAAGATCTTTTGATTACATCACTGTTTTATTGTGTTTATGTAGTTTTAATGGTTGAGTGTAGAAATGTTTATCTTAAAAAAACATGTTTTTTGGACCTATATTGATTTCCATGAATCACTTTTTATACTGTTGATGCATGACATGTGTCAACTACAGCAGATAAATGTCTAACTCCAATATATTTAAAAAAAAAAGTTATTGCCATAATTTTTCACTTGTTTAAGAGTAAAAACAAACAATAAAAAAATTATTACTCTGTGATTTAATAATTCACGCATGAAAGGGATAAAGAACCATCACAACTGTGTTCCAGATGAGAACACAGCAAGAGGTTACTTCTGGTCATGAAAGCCCTCTACACCTATCCACCGCTGGCTGAACCTTAAAGGTTAAATAAGAGGAGAAAAGCCCCGAGCTGAAGGAGGCGCAGCGTGAGGTGCTACAGACCACAGCCGGACCTCTATAGAGGGTTAGAGCCGGAGTTACATCCAGGTAACCATTTACTCTCACTGCCAGAAGGGGGAGACAGAAGTTCCACTGCAGGTTTAAGTCTGTATGGATTGCTGTTTTCTTCTTAGTGTGTGTGTTTCTTTTATTGTGTTTGTTAAGTTTTGGACAAACACTGCAAACCAATTTCCCTCTTAATCTTAATTTTTCTCTATTTTTTGACATTTGATAGACAAAATGATGAATAGAGACATCTCTAACTAGATTTACTCTCCTCTCCTCACATGTTTTAAAATGTCTGTTTTCATGTATTTATTTCTCCTTGTTGTGTGTGTTCAGTCTGTATGGGTTGCTGTTTTCTTGTATAGTCACTTGGTGGTGCTGTTTCCTTGTTTGTATATTTCACCTGATTTCAGTAATAAAGTGAAGGAATAAAGAAAACACAGACAATCTAAAGTTAGTAAATTTCCTGGAAAGAACCAAATACTTCAGCATTAATTTATAGGTCAAATAAAGACAGTGTTCAGTTGGTTCACTTCCAATGAATGAATTCCAGTTGCTAAGCTAGCATAAGCTTAAGTCTTTTAGTCAGTTCACAGCAGGTCAGACAAACATGCAAACATGTTTCATCTACAGAAAAACATACAATTCAACATATATGAAAATAAAGTTTCCAATAATAAATGACTGATGAATAAATATGAACTCAGGTGGAAATGGAAATCTATAAATAGACCAAATTACACAGACAATTCTTTCCTGGAAACTTTGAAGAAATTAATCAGAAATTATAAGAATAATGGAGCTTTAAAATAAAACGTAACCAAAAACTCAGATGGCGTCCTGGTGGTCCAATGGTTCGACAAAAACATCTAACAGATCCACAGAAACAAAACAAAGAACACAGATTCAATCAAATATGGTTCATTTATACACAAAGACAGAAAAAATAACTACAATAAAAATAGATGTTATACATGAAGCTGAAGCTTGACACAGGATAAAAACACTGCAAGTTCATTTATTTCCACAGATGTTTATTAGAATTTGGTCTTTGTTTCCCACCACCATCATCCCACCACCCTCCCTTCACAAGCCTATAAAACTTCTCAAAACCAACGTTACACAATGTTTTACACAAAACTAACACACACATACAGGAAGAAAATAAACCAGTAAAACACACATTAGATTCACATTTAAGATGTACAGCATATAAAACAAAAATAATCAGTAGATCAGTGGATAAAATGAGTTTGAAAAAGTGATTTAAAGGAAGATAATGACTTATCAGACTGAGCTCCTCAAACAGGTTGATCCAGAGCCCTGACAGCAAAGACCAGGACCCATATTTATCTGTGCTGATAATCAGCACTAATTCATTTCCCACCACTCAGTGTCAACTTATAGAAAAACAAGCTACATTCATGCAAATCCTGGCTTTATTGATTGAATGATTCATTAGTATTAAACTGCTGATGGCAGAGATATATTTCAAAGAGCTGTGAGGACACATAAGTCAACAGGAGGTTTAGCTGGAGATGAGTTGGACAGTAGAGAAGATACATTTCATGTTTTTAATGAAGTTGTGTCCACAGTCCGTTTGCATCATTATCACTGTGTGCAGTGTTGTACAATACATGCAAGATGCTGCTCTAATGTAGGAAACAAGATGTAAAGGATGTGATTAGATAGAGCTGGATCACACAGCTGGATCACATGATCTCACCTACAAGTTTAAATTATATAGTTATTGTTAAAGCCACCTGATTGGTTGACCAGTGTTTACTTACAGCCTGATGCAAATGACTTGTTAAATATCGTTATGAGATATAAACTATTCATTGTGACATCATATGTTTGCATATAAAAGCTAGATACCTTTAATATTTACACACAGAGCAACTCTGAAATGTCATCTGGAGCCATGAAGAGCCTTTAAAAGTAATCAATCAAATCTTTACAATCAATCCTAAAACTAACAGGTAACCAGTGAAGTGATGATAGAAATGGAGTAATATGATCTCTTTTCCTGCTTTTAGTTCAAAGTCTGACAGCAGCAGTGTTCTGTGCTGGTTTTATAGATATTATTTGAATATGTTTTAATGGTGAAAACAGGACTGGACCAGCTGCTGATATGATCATCAAAACTTAGACTGGAATCAAAAAATACAAAGTTTTTCACCACAGAACCAAGATATGATTTGACCTGCATGCAGGTTTTCTGGATCAATGATAAATTCTTTCACAATTTAACTGAATGAAATTTGTGGACATCCAATCTGTCACATCTGTCACATCTGGGCCCGTATTTATCAAGCGTCTCAGAGCAGGAAATCACTCCTAACTGGCCAAAAATGATCAGAGTGACGCATCTCTGCTTCTACTTTTAGGAGAAAAAGCCTTTTATCAACTTTCCAAACTTGGTAAATGATTCGTATCTCTGCCAATATTTCGGAGCTGCAGGAGATGGAGTTCAGGCAGAGATATTCCCTGAGAGGAGAGATGTTTTGGGAACGCTTGATGACACTGAGCTTATTAAAAGATTGTTTGGACTAAAACAGAATCATTAGTGAGACTGACTTTGTGTGTGATGCAGAGGAGAGAACACATGATGTTTCTACAGAACATCATTTAAATAAATACAGAACGTCCTCACAATGTTACACTTTATGGTAACGGGGAAAATGCAGCTGTGCAACAGTGACGATTCTGTCAGAAGCGACAATGATGGAAGTCATGAATCAAACTTTGATCTGGCTTAATGCACGTCGTAAAGATAATGAGCATGACGAGGGTCCTCAGTTACAGCCCACTAAAACTTTGATTTACACACAATCATGTCAGCTGCATAATGAAGGATATCTCAACTTCATTACAACAGCTCAAATATTTTATAGGCTTATTTTTTATTGAGGCTCCTTCAAATAACAGCAGAGCTACAGCCTGATATTTGAGAGAGGAGGATGCACCTGAACAATATATGTTTCTATTGTTACGCTGTATTTACCTTCATGTAGAGAACACAAGTTAACTTGGGGAGTAGTTGAAAGAGGAATTGGACAGTGGAAGAGAAGATGTTCTTCATGGAGAGGGTTTGCAACATGTGTCTGTGCAATATGTGCAAGATGCAGCACTATTACAGGCTGTGAAACCATGTCCTCTGCTCTGACTGTGGTAAAACAGCGATGTCTCACTCTCTCCCAGGAGTAATCCTTCTCCTGCTGAGTCACAGTAAATTCTCTTCTGATTAATTAGTTAGTTTTAGTCCTCGTTAACTCTCAGTGTGATTCTGAAACACTTGATAAATATGGGCCCAGGGTCAGAGTCTGACTTATAACACCTGTTTTTAATCTTTTCTGCATCAAACAGCTCATGTATAACATATTTGAAAGTGCTGACAAAATCCAGAGATAACTGTTCAGTTTGTAGTCAGTTAAGAGACTTAAGTGAAGATGACAAAATCCAGATCCAGACTCCGGTCTAGATGGATCATCAGGATCCAGCTGATCCTCTCTTAACACACACTGCTGGATGTTCACTCAGACTGAGTCAAACAGAGACCCCTTCCATCTGATGAGAGAAGAAGAAACAACAGAGGTCATAAATCAGTGTTTAGTGAGACTCACTTCATCAGCTGTCAGTCAGTGATGCAGCACATCCAGTATAAAGAGCAGCAGGGACTTCAGTCCTGTTCAGACCAGAAGTGGAACAGCTGTGCAGTGTAGTCTGCTTCCTTTCAGCTCTCATGTTAACGTGTTGGAGTGAACACACTGAGCTCCAAGCTCACAGACCTGCACAGACTTTTGGTATCAAGTCTGTTTCCTCTGCAGATTTCACTGAAGTACACAGAGGAAATAAAGTGCTGAGAGTCATGAACACATCATTACTGCAGAAACAGAGACATTCACTTATCAGTGTTATGGAAAATTCTAACTTTAGGGGTTACTAATTGGGTGATACTGGGTCAGACGTGGGCCTCATGGTCACAGTTTAGACAACAGTAAATCTTACAGAGAGAGACACTGTTGGAGACGTTTTTTTTGTTTGTTTTTTTAAGAATAGTTTGGCCGTAGCTGATTGGCTGAGACTGATACCAGCCAAGACATAGTGTATGTGCGGTGCAGCATGAGGTTAATGGAACCAAGTGCGACAAAGGAAAGAGACGCCGCAAACAGTTTTTCAACCGCACGCATGTTTGTTGATTATCTTTATTCCTGTTTTGTTGTCTTGATACTTTGAATTCATATGAATAATTTCTTTAACTTACATTAAGCACTTTGATTTGAACTTAACAAGGCTGCCACAGATACACATTGACATAACATGTTCAAACTTCCATTCATCTCATCTGTACGAGAGGCCTACAAGCAAAATCATCTGACGGTAAGAAGATAAATGTGCATGTTGGGAGTCTGACTGGCTTTATTTGAAAGCATCGTAGAAAGCCAGAACAGACACTGTCTCCTCTCCTTGAGGCGCACAGCAGTTGTCTGCAGATGTTTGGGGAAAGCAGGAGCCATTCTGATAAAGAGTGAACCGACGTTGTCACGGTAACCCAGCTCAGGGGAGATGGCCCCGAGACTCCCCAGACACCACAGATAGGTGATTGCTCAGATTCCATTGGTATATTCAGACAACAGCGTCTCCAGACCAGAATGTGCTGATGGTGACCTGAAGCTCCATGTAACGTGACTGAACTAACATAAGTAAACAAATGTCCCTGTTTAGAAACTAATGAGCCAATAGGTTAGGCTTTGCATACAGTAGATGCATTGAGTTTGACCATTTCTGGGCGTATAGTATTTATGGTATGATCTGTAGGGGTTTAAAGAGTGACCACCTGGGACCAAATCGTCAGAGTTGAGATGGCATCGAGCACAGACAACTGTACTGATAAAGTTTAAATTTCTCCTTGGCCAAGTCTCAATAAATAAAAATAAATAAATAATAAATAAAAACAGTAACATTATGTGTGTGTGAGCGTGTGTGCACACAAAATGTTAAATGTTCTCTTATGAATATAATATCAATGTATGATGTATGTTCAAGACCAATGTTGTTAAATCATTGTAGCTAAATGCTAGCAACCCTAATCAGCTGTTTATTTGCTGTCTTGAAAACACCCCATTCCTCCTGTGAACAAATGACTTGAATCACTCACTCATGAATTCATGATTATATTTTAAAATCTAAACAAATAAACAAATAAATACATAGATATTATTTATGTATTTATTTGTTACATTTTGTTTTACAGAGTTAGGAAAGCAATGTTTAAGTCGAGTCTGATGTTGCCTTACACATAAAAAAATTATCCCAGTCTCTTCCACACAGTCAGGCAAACAGCTTATTAATTAAAAACTGGTATCGGATCAGTACTCAGTATTGGCCCATACCCAAAGCCCAGGTATTGGTATCAGGACTGAAAAAATCGGATCGGTGCATCCCTACTCATTATCACAACAAGCTTCTGGCTGATCTGATTGGCTGACTGTTCTTTCTCTCTCTGTCTTTCTGTTCAATCCTGAAGCCTGTCACCATTCTCCTCTCACAGCTTCACTGAGGAAAGCAGCCACTGAGAAGGTTGAGGGTTCACCAGGAAATACTGGATCTTTGCTTTGATAATAACTGTGTTTAATACGTTTAATACAAGACTGCTGAAACCAGCACGGACTGACTCCAACTCTCTACTGACCTCAGAGTCTCCAGTCTACCGTCTGGACTCTTCTTAAGATCAGACAGCAGCCTCACATCTGACCTCTTCAGGTCGTTGTAGCTCAGATCCAGCTCTCTCAGATGGGAGGGGTTGGACTTCAGAGCTGAGGCCAGAGAAACACAGCTGATCTCTGACAACTTGCAGTTCCTCAATCTGAATAAAGAATAAATGACGTCACTTTAGAAGAAAAAGTTCCTGCTTGAAATCATTCAATGTTTCATAATTTGTTCAGAGCTGAAGAAGGTTTAGAATGTAGAAGTTTAGAAAATGGAAAACTCCAAACAGCTGAACCCAATGGAATACAGGTTAAAAACTGTCAAATACAAACAAAAGAAGAGGAGTTCTCAACATTCAGACACCTATTCATGTCAATGCTGATTCATAAAAATACTATATTCATACTTTAAACACCATTGATCTATGAGTCCCTTTGAGTGTGTGTGTGTGTGTGTGTGTGTGTTCTGAAGGATCAATATCAGTGATCAGACATTATTCATCAAAACACATTAAAGAATATAATGAAGAAATATTTCTCCTTCAGCGATTAAACTTGATCAGTTTAAAACAGATATTAGTTGAGAGCATCTTCTGTATACAGATGTGACTCTTTACCAAAAATTATGAACACTAATTGACTTTAACAACTAACAGTGGACATTTTCTATGGTTTCTTATCAGTCGTCTTTTATACCTACAGATTAAACTTTGTACAGTAAAAATTAAAATATATACATAAAACTGCAGCCCCTCAATTTGAATAAAAAATAAATAATGTAGATTAAAATCCATTTATAATCCAATCACGTGTTCAGGTTTTAAATGTGTAGTTCAACATTATGTCATAGTCAATGAGCTTTTTCCTAAAATGAGCAGAGTAACTTTGTCATTGTGTTATTTTGGATCATCATCATGTCAGCTTTCAACAGAAAGACATCATCCAAATGTCACCACAACATTCAGACACATATTCATGTCAACACTGATTCATAAAATGCTGATGAACTCAGTCAAGTCTGTAATTAGAGGATCAATATGAAATCAGACATGTTGGACTAAAAACCTGTTCATTACTTATTACATGACCTCCTTCCTGTATTTTGTAGTTTAGTAGGTTTGTGTAATTAAAACATGTTATTGGTGGCAGTAATCATTCCTCCTGTCCATACTGATTGTGAAGTGGTCTCTTCCTAACACAGCTACACTGTGGGAAATGAGTTCATGAGTTCAGCTGAAGCTAATATGTGGCTTTGAGAGTCTGGTAGACGCCCACTTGATTTGTCTGACTCAGAGTTACAGACTATTTAGTAAAAAATTCCTTCTTTGAGCTACGATCCCTCCACTGCAGCTCAGCAAGGAAACACTGAAGAAACACAAAGATACTGATTTGATATGTGTAACTCAGACCTCTGAAGCCTCATATTAATTTAAGCTTTGGAAGTCATAGTTATATAGAACAAAACTGTGGATTTTGATTTCCTGAAAACATTTAAATTATACAGATTTACAAATCCTGAAAATTTATGAACCAAACATTTGAAACTTCAGTGAAGGATTTGAATTGAATGTATAGAAAAAACTACCAAAGCTACAGCCAGTGAACTGACCTCAGAGTCTCCAGTTTACAGTTTGGACTCTCCAGTCCAGCACACAGAAGCTTCACTGCTGAGTCAGACAGGTTGTTTTCACTCATGTCCAGCTCTCTCAGATGGGAGGGGTTGGACTTAAGAGCTGGGACTAGAGAATCACAGCTGATTTCTGACAACCTGCAGCTCCACAATCTGAATAAAGAATGAATAACATCACTTCAGAAGAAAAAGTTCCTGCTTGAAATCATTCAATGTTTCATAATCTGTTCAGAGCTGAAGAAGGTTTAGAATGTAGAAGTTTAGAAAATGGAAACTCCAAACAGCTGAACCCAACAGGATGCAGGTTAAAAACTGTCAAACACAAACAAAAGAAGAAGAGTTCTCAACATTCAGACACCTATTCATGTCAACGCTGATTCATAAAAATACTATATTCATACTTTAAACACCTGCATTGACCTCTGAGTCCCTTTGAGTGTGTATGTGTGTGTATGAGTGAGTGTGTGTGTGTGTGTGTGTGTGTGTGTGTGTGTGTGTGTGTGTGTGTGTGTTTGTGTGTGTGTTTGTGTGTGTGTGTGTTCTGAAGGATCAATATCAGTGATCAGACATTCAATAAAACACATTAAAGAATATAATAAAGAAATATTTCTCTT
The DNA here is from genome assembly GCF_910596095.1 of Thunnus maccoyii. Taxonomy (NCBI): domain Eukaryota; kingdom Metazoa; phylum Chordata; class Actinopteri; order Scombriformes; family Scombridae; genus Thunnus; species Thunnus maccoyii. The sequence continues at coordinate 220,658 of NC_056546.1, forward strand.
TCAGCATGTAAACTTGATCAGTTTAAAACAGATATTAGCTGAGAGGATCTTCTGTATACAGATGTGACTCTTTACCAAAAAGTATAAACATTAATTGACTTTAACAACTAACAGTGCACATTTTCTACAGTTTCTTTAAGAACAGTCATCTTTTATAACTACAGATTAAACTTTGTCCAGTGAAAATTAAAATATGTACATAAAACTGCAGTTAATCAATCTGAAAAAAGAATAAATGATGTAGATTCAAATCCATTTATAATCCAATCACATGTGCTCAGGTTTTAAATGTGTAGTTCAACATTATGTCATAATCAATGAGCTTTTTCCTAAAATGAGCAGAGTGACTTTGTCATTGTGTTATTGTGGATCATCATCATGTCAGCTTTCAACAGACATCATCCAAATGTCACCACAACATTCAGACACATATTCATGTCAACACTGATTCATAAAATTCTGATGCTGAACTCAGTCAAGTCTGTAATTAGAGGATCAATATGAAATCATACATGTTGGACTAAAAACCTGTCCATTATTTATTACATGACCTCCTTCCTGTATTTTGTAGTTTAGTAGGTTTGTGTAATTAAAACATGTTATTTGTGGCAGTAATCATTCCTCCTGTCCATACTGATTGTGAAGTGGTCTCTTCCTAACACAGCTACACTGTGGGAAATGAGTTCATGAGTTCAGCTGAAGCTATGATGAGGCTTTGACAGTCTGGTAGACGTCCAATTGATTTGTCTGACTCAAAGTTACAGACTATTTAGTACAAAATTCCCTCTTTGAGTTATGATCCCTCCACTGCAGCTCAGCAAGGAAACACTGAAGACACACAAAGATACTGACTTGATATGTGTAACTCAGACTGCTGAAGCCTCATATTAATTTAAATTTTGGAAGTCATTTTTATACAGAACAAAACTGGATTTTGATTTCCTGAAAACATTTCAATTCTACAGATTGGTGCTCGAACAAATCCTGAAAAATTATGAACCAAACATTTGAAACTTCAGTGAAGGATTTGAATTGAATGTATAGAAAAAACTACCAAAGCTACAGCCAGTGAACTGACCTCAGAGTCTCCAGTTTACAGTTTGGACTCTCCAGTCCAGCACACAGAAGCTTCACTGCTGAGTCAGAAAGGTCATTGTAGCCCAGATCCAGCTCTCTCAGATGGGAGGGGTTGGACTTCAGAGCTGAGGCCAGAGAAATACAGCTGATCTCTGACAAACTGCAGAATCTCAATCTGAATAAAGAATAAATTATGTCACTTTAGAAGAAAAAGTTCCTGCTTGAAATCATTCAATGTTTCATAATCTGTTCAGAGCTGAAGAGGGTTTAGAATGTAGAAGTTTAGAAAATGGAAACTCCAAACAGCTGAACCCAACAGGATGCAGGTTAAAAACTGTCAAATACAAACAAAAGAAGAAGAGTTCTCAACATTCAGACACCTATTCATGTCAATGCTGATTCATAAAAATACTATATTCATACTTTAAACACCTGCATTGATCTCTGAGTCCCTTTGAGTGTGTGTATGTGTGTGTGAGTGTGTGTGTGTGTGTGTGGGTATGTGTGTGTGTGTGTGTGTGTGTGTGTGTGTGTGTGCATGTGTGTTTGTGTGGGTATTTTGTGTGTGTGTGTGTGTGTCTGTCTGTGTGTGTATGTGTGTGTGTTTGTCTGTGACTGTGTATGTGCGTGTGTATGTTTGTGAGTGAATGTGTGAGTGTGTGTGTGTGTGAGTGTGTGAGTGTGTTTCTATGTGTGCGTGTGAGTGTGTGTGTGTGTGGATGTGTGTGTGTGTGTTAGAGATAGTGTGTGTGTGTGTGTGTGTGTGTGTGCGTGTATGTGTGTGTGACTGTGTGTGTGTTAGAGAGAGTGTGTGTGTGTGTGTGTGTGTGAGTGTGTCTGTGTGTGTGATCAGACATTATTCACTAAAACACATTAAAGAATATAATAAAGAAATATTTCTCCTTCAGCAAGTAAACTTGATCAGTTTAAAACAGATATTAGTTGAGAGGATCTTCTGTATACAGAAAACCATAACAACCCAGAGTTGAGACCAGGAAGCAGAGCTGCAGTCCTACACGCTTCTCTGCGCTTCCATTAGAGCAGTTACCCACCCAAAACCACATAGAGACTGTGTCTGTCCCCAAAACTACATAGAGACTGTGTCTGTCCCCAAAACCACATAGAGACCGTGTCTGTCCCCCGACCACTTAAATCACTTAAATCCAAAGTAAACAAAAGAAGAGTCTAATAAAACTTAAAACCACTACTGCAACAGTACAACAAAATAAGAGAATTAAATGTGGAACATTAGATCTCTGTCCTCTAAAGCCGTATTAGTAAACGTAATCTCAGATCATCATATGATTTATTTTGTCTTACTGGAACCTGGCTGTGTCATGAAGAATATGTCAGCCTAAATGAATCCACTCCCCCCAGTCATATTAATACTCACAGTCCTCGAGACACTGGCCGAGGAGGTGGAGTTGCAGCCATTTTCAACTCAAGCCTAATCATCAACCCTAGACCTAAATTTAACTATAACTCATTCGAAAGCCTTGTTCTTAGTCTCTCACCCAACCTTGAAAACTTTACAGCAAGTTCTGTGTGTTATAGTGTACTGTCCTCCTGGACCATACTCTGAATTCCTATCTGAATTCTCAGAGTTTTTATCAAACTTAGTCTTTAGTACAGATTAAGTAATTATAGTAGGTGATTTTAATATTCATGTGGACGTTGATAATGATAGTCTCAGTACTGCATTTATCTCATTATTAGACTCAATTTGCTTCTCTCAGAGTGTAAATAATCCCACTCACTGTCTTAACCAGACCCTCGACCTTGTTCTGATTTATGGGATTGAAATTGAACATTTAATCATTTTTCCACAAAATCCTATTTTATCAGATCATTTTTTTAGTAACTTCTGAATTCCTATTACTGGATTACACACCATTAGACAAAAATGTCCCCACTAGATGTCTATCTGATAGTGTTGTAGATAAATTTCAGGAAGCAATTCCATCAGTACTGAATTCAGTGCCATGTCTCAATACTACAGAGGACTCTTATGTTAACTTTAGTCCCTCCCAAATTGATAATCTTGTTGATAGTGTTGCAGGCTCATTACGAATAACACTCGACTCAATCGCCCCTTTAAAAAGGAAGATAATAAAACATAAGAGGTTAGCTCCATGGTTTAACTCCCAAACCCGCAAAGTAAAGCAAACATTGCGAAAATTGGAAAGGATTTGGTGTTCCACCAAAGTGGAAGAATCTCGCCTAGTCTGGCAAGATAGTCTTAAAATATATAGGAAGGCCCTCTGTAATGCCAGAGCCGCCTATTACTCAGCATTAATAGAAGAGAATAAAAACAGCCCTAGGTTCCTTTTCAGCACTTTGGCTGACAAAGAGTCATAACTCTATTGATCCATGTATTCCTATAGCTCTCAGTAGTAATGACTTTATTAGCTTCTTTAATGATAAAATTCTAACTATTAGAGGCAAAATTCATCACCTCCTGCCCTCAACAGGCACCGATTTATCCCCAAACACAGGAACCTTAGAAACAGCTGTAAATCCTGACATATATTTGGACTATTTTTCTCCAATCGACTTTTCTGAACTAACTTCAATGATTTGTTCAACTAAACCATCAACCTGTCTCTTAGACCCCATCCCAACTAGGCTGCTTAAGGAAGCCTGACCCTTAGTTACTGCTTCTTTACTAGATATGATCAATCTGTCTTTAGTAACAGGCTATGTACCACAAGTAGCTGTAAATAAACCTCTTCCTAAGAAGCCTACTCTTGATTCAGGCATTTTGGCCAATTATAGACCTATATCTAACCCTCCATTTCTCTCTAAGATCCTTGAGAAACAGTCTCTAATCAGTTATGTGACTTTCTACATAACAATAGTTTTTTTGAGGATTTTCAGTCAGGATTTAGAGGCATCATAGCACAGAGACAGCACTGGTGAAAGTCACTAATGACCTCCTAACTGCATCGGACAAAGGATTTGTCTCCATACTTGTCCTGTTAGATCTTAGTGCCGCGTTCGACACAATTGACCATCAAATCCTTTTGCAGAGACTGGAACATTTAATTGGCATTAAAGGAACTGCATTAAGCTGGTTTCAGTCCTATTTATCAGATCGATTTCAGTTTGTACATGTTAATGATGAATCCTCCATGAAGGCAAAAGTTAGACACGGAGTTCCACAAGGTTCTGTACTTGGACCAATACTATTTACCTTGTATATGCTTCCTTTAGGTAATATTATTAGGAAACAAAACAATTTTCATTGTTATGCAGATGATACCCAATTATATTTATCAATGAAGTCTGATTAAACCAATCAGTTAAACAAACTCCAAGCATGCCTTAAGGACATAAAGACTTGGATGACCTGCAATTTTCTACAACTAAACTCAGATAAAACTGAAGTTATTGTGCTTGGCCCTAAACACCTTAGAAACACATTATCTAATGATATAGCTACTCTGGATGGCATTACCCTGGCCTCCAGCACCACCGTAAGGAATCTGGGAGTTATCTTTGATCAGGATATGTCCTTTAACTCCCACATAAATCAAATCTCAAGGACTGCCTTTTTTCACTTACGTAATATCGCAAAAATGAGGCACATCCTGTCCCAAAAAGATGCAGAAAAACTAGTCCACGCATTTGTTACTTCTAGGCTGGATTATTGCAATTCCTTATTATCAGGCTGCCCTAAAAAGTCTCTAAAGACTCTCCAGCTGGTCCAGAATGCAGCTGCACGTGTACTGACTAAAACTAGAAAAAGAGATCACATTTCTCCCATTTTAGTTTTGCTACATTGGCTTCCTGTAAAATCTAGAATAGAATTTAAAATCCTTCTCCTACCTTACAAAGCCCTTAATGGTCAGGCAACATCATAGCTTGAAGAGCTCATAGTACCATATTATCCCACTAGAACACTGCGCTCCCAGAATGCAGCTTACTGGTGGTTCCTACAGTCTTTAAAAGTAGAATGGGAGACAGAGCCTTCAGTTTTCAGGCTCCTCTCTTGTGGAACCATCTGCTGTGAAGATGTGAGCTGTGAAGTGGTCTCTTCCTAACACAGCTAAAATGTAGGAAATGAGTTCAGCTGAAGCTAATATGAGGCTTTGAGAGTCTGGTAGACACCAACTTGATTTGTCTAATTAAAAGTTACAGACTTTTTAGTACAAAATTCCCTCTTTGAGTTATGATCCCTCCATTGTAGCTCAGCAAGGAAACACTGAAGAAACACAAAGATACTGACTTGATATGTGTAACTCAGACTGCTGAAGCCTCATATTAGTTTAAACTTTGGAAGTCATTTTTATACAGAACAACAAAATTTTGATTTCCTGAAAACATTTAAATTCTACAAATGTGTGCTCAGACAAATCCTGAATGAACCAAACATTTGAAACTTCAGTGAAGGATTTGAATTGAATATATAGAAAAAACTACCAAAGCTACAGCCAGTGAACTGACCTCAGAGTCTCCAGTTTATAGTTTGGACTCTCCAGTCCAGCAGACAGAAGCTTCACTGCTGAGTCAGACAGGTTGTTTCCTTGCAGATCCAGCTCTCTCAGATGGGAGGGGTTGGACTTCAGAGCTGAGGCCAGAGAAACACAGCTGATCCCTGACAACCTGCAGTTCCTCAATCTGAATAAAGAATAAATGACGTCACTTTAGAAGAAAAAGTTCCTGCTTGAAATCATTCAATGTTTCATAATCTGTTCAGAGCTGAAGAAGGTTTAGAATGTAGAAGTTTAGAAAATGGAAACTCCAAACAGCTGAACCCAACAGGATGCAGGTTAAAAACTGTCAAATACAAACAAAAGAAGAAGAGTTCTCAACATTCAGACACCTATTCATGTCAACGCTGATTCATAAAAATACTATATTCATACTTTAAACACCTGCATTGACCTCTGAGTCCCTTTGAGTGTGTATGTGTGTGTATGAGTGAGTGTGTGTGTGTGTGTGTGTGTGTGTGTGTGTGTGTGTGTTCTGAAGGATCAATATCAGTGATCAGACATCATTCATTAAAACATCATTCATTAAAAAGTTTAGTTGAGAGGATCTTCTGTATACAGATGTGACTCTTTACCAAAAAATATAAACATTAATTTACTTTAACTAACAATGGACGTTTTCTACAGTTTCTTTAAGAATCAGTCATCTTTTATAACTACAGATTAAACTTTGTCCAGTGAAAATTAAAATATGTACATAAAATTGCAGTTAATCAATCTGAATAAAGAATAAATGATGTAGATTAAAATGTGTAGTTCAACATTATGTCATAATCAATGAGCTTTTCCCTAAAATGAGCAGAGTGACTTTGTCATTGTGTTATTGTGGATCATCATCATGTCAGCTTTCAACAGACATCATCCAAATGTCACCACAACATTCAGACACATATTCATGTCAACACTGATTCATAAAATGCTGCTGAACTCAGTCAAGTCTGTAATTAGAGGATCAATATGAAATCATACATGTTGGACTAAAAACCTGTTCATTATTTATTACATGACCTCCTTCCTGTATTTTGTAGTTTAGTAGGTATGTGTGATTAAAACATGTTATTAGTGGCAGTAATCATTCCTCCTGTGCATACTTAGTGTGAGGTGGTCTCTTCCTAACACAGCTACACTGTGGGAAATGAGTTCATTAGTTCAGCTGATATGAGGCTTTGACAGTTACAGAATATTTAGTACAAAATTCCCTCTTTGAGTTACAATCCCTCCACTGCAGCTCGGCAAGGAAACACTGAAGAAACACAAAGATACTTAGTTGATATGTATAACTCAGACTGCTGAAGCCTCATATTAGTTTAAACTTTGGAAGTCATTTTTATATAGAAAATTAATGAAAATTTATTAACCAAACATTTGAAACTTCAGTGAAGGATTTGAATTGAATATATAGAAAAGACTACCAAAGCTACAGTCAGTGAACTGACCTCAGAGTCTTTAGTTTACAGTTTGGACTCTCCAGTCCAGCACACAGAAGCTTCACCGCTGAGTCTGACAGGTCATTTCTACTCAGATCCAGCTCTCTCAGATGGGAGGGGTTGGACTTCAGAGCTGAGGCCACAACTTCACAGTGAATCTCTGAGAGTCCACAGTTAGAAAGTCTGTAATGACATATATGACAACATATGTTATCATGAAAGAGGACCTTTTATATTCACTTCATGCGTTTGATGATGAAACTGACTTTCCTTATTTTGATTAACATTTGCTCTTCACATCATTTTTTTTTTTTTTTTTTTTACTTCTGGGGCATTTTATTTCTTTAATGTAAAGCAACAGTTGAGACATAATTAAAGCTGCAAGCAGCATTGAACGGGCCCTCACACCCTTGCGCACATCGGGGTGTGGTGCAGTCTAAAGGCTTCTGTCACAGGCATGTAGATGTCTTCAGACCTGGGCTGTTTTCAGACAGTGCAAGAAGGAGATAAACATCCCTTCCTTTGTCCACTATTTTGCCTGCTGCTGGGGCTGCTTTGCTGAAATTTCATAGGGGGCGCTATTCAGCTAGTTTGCATCACTGATGGAATATTGTCATGTAGACGTGTTCAGGCTGGGAGTCTTATCAAACATGTAAAGTTTGGGGGAGCATTTACACTAAAGTTATAGCAATTTCCTCTGTCATGGCGAAACCTCAAAACTCAACACCACACAACGGCAATGCGCTTCAATGATAGCTACATCTTTTGATAACTTTTGATCATAAGCTAGTCTAGATGACACACACTGATTTTGAAGTCGTTATGATGAATTCTGTAGGAGGAGTTCATTAAAATAAAAGGCCTGGAAACTGCCAAAAAACACAAAAATTTACCAATTTTTCCAAGATGGCCTGTACATGTCTTCAGACGGGGACTCTTAACAAGCATATGAAATTTAGAAAAGATCAGACCATGTGGAGTCAAGTTATAAGGTTTTGAAATTTCATGGCGAGACATCGAAATTCGCTGTGTCGTCATGGCAACACCTTTGGACAAAAAATCAACAACTTCAGAATGTACAGTCTCCAAAGTCTTGAGGCTATTCTGAGTAAATTTGAGGTGGATCCAATCACAAAGCTCCCTTGGAGCGTCATTTTTCATGTCTCTTCCAAAGAAGAGAGAATATGAATAATACTGAAATTTGGTAATGGTTTATTTCAACCAAATATTCTTTTTTATATTTATTATTTATATCCCTCTTGCCTCTCAAAAAATAGAGGAAGATCAAGCTCCTCTTCTTCTATGGACCTTCCCCCACTGCCACACACCCATCCCCCCCTTTCTTCGCTCTTATTCTCTCTCTCTCCCTCTCAGTTGGAGATCAGAATTTTAGAGTACTCTTCTTGTGAAATCTCCTCATAAATCCCATGACTTTGGCCAAATCTTACATTAAAAATCACATTTTTTGTAGGAAATTTCGTCGCAAATCCATTGATACAGGTTTGAAAGTGGTCAGGCTTATTGTTTAGATGTCAGAAGCCTCAGTTTGACACAAAGTCCATGCTCATAGATTGCCTCCCCATCGGTTTACATTGTAAGGATGATGTGGCACTGTAACTTTCAGGGCTTATAAAATCCAAATCGTTCGAGTTATTACAAAGTTTTTAACAACTTGTTTTTCAGCACAGTGTGATAAGTCATGTATCAAAGTTTGAAGTCGATACCATTAATGCCCTCAGAGGAGATAGTGTTTGTTCAGGGCTGGAAATTGGGGCAAAGTCTTATTTTGAAATTGAGATTGCAGACTTCCTGATGGATTTAGGTCAGGGGTGTCAGACTATGATTTGTAGGTCTTGATGAGATGAATAATTGAGTTTTGGTTCGATCTCTCTACGACATTCCCACGGGCCGTGGCAGCCATATTAGTTACATAGGTGGTGCTCTCAAGCACATTTTGGCACTTTAGGGATTAATTCATACATTTTATCAAATTTTCCACCAGACCTGATGTGCATGAAAAATTTGGTGAGTTTTTGAGCATGTTTAGGGGGTCAAATTTAGGGTTTAAGTGGTGGAATAATAAAGAAAGAAGGAAAGAAAGAAAGAAACAAACAAACAACCACACAAAATACAATAGGGCCTTTGCCCTTTGGGCTCAGGCCCTAACAAGAAACAAGAGGAGAGAGAGAGACAGGAAATGACATGCAGCAAAGGTCTGCTGCCAGAATCAAACCACTGACATTGAGGTTATATGGCGTGCATCTTAACCAGAACTACCAGAGCACTCCTAGTTCAGCTAATCATATCTCACTGTGCTTGAATGAAACAATAATTCTTATCTCTCTCTCATATCTGCAGACTTTTAATCTTTGTTTTGCTTTAATCTTGCAGTTGAGAAAAATCATCTCTCTTTGCTATCTGCTGCTGTCAGGTTCACATTCATAAGAAGGAAAATTTAGTGACTGTTGACAAACACAAATGAAACAAATGGCTTGACAATAGTAGACCAGTACATAATTAAATATTAATGTAATTAAATATGTAGTTGTGCATGATGTTTAGTTGTCAACATTCTTTTCTGCAAATCTGAAAAATGGATTCAGCACAAAAACACAATTAACAAACCATTAAGGTTGAATTATTTTGTTCTTTTATATTCATCAGACCTCTGTGCATTTCCTGCTACTACTCTTCTCTACACCAACAAGAGAGAAAACACCTGAGAGTTTCTTTCTGTGACCAACAGAATATAAGAAAGACTTAAAAACAAGACTATGCAACACGACTTCCATCTTTAAAATAGAAAGTTGAATTAATGAGAAATAAAAGGCACCACTGCTTGGTTCAACACTCAGGGGTTTTGTCTTGTATGACCAGTATTTTACGGAGGCTAATGTTGGTTAATGTTAGCAAACTTTACATATTGTTGTATAACTGACATTATTGAATCAGTTTGCTGATTTGATGACTATTCTCTACTTGTGCTACCAAACCACTATATCTCAGCAACATACTAATTTAAATTTATGTTTAATAATTGATAAGAATTATTATTATAATTTGTATTATTATAAAAATAGAATAAATACAGTGCAATTTAGAAACAGATAAAAATGATTTAGATTATTTTAAACTCTAAAGCGTGTGTAAAATCAGGTATTACCTGTACGTCTGATTATATATTATTTGAAGAACCTTCTCATTTAATAATAACTTTACTGTGTTCACTGATAACTCTAAAATACTGATGTATGTTGTGATAAAATGCTGCTGTAATAAAACCTCAACCACAACCTCTAAAGTCCTTCCTTTGTTTTACCAGGTTTGAATGACACCTTCGTCACCCAAAGGAAGATAAATAGAAGAAAAAACTGTAAAATCCAATAATTACCAGAAATAAATAGAATAATTGTGTTCATTAACTTAACAACTATAAACACAACCAACTGAAACAATATTTGCACTCACAACATTTGAAAAAGCTCAAGAACATCTGAGACTAAATATAACAAATATAACATATTATTTCAGTTATAAACAAGTAGAGAACTATTTTAACAATAATAAGAATTTTATATTATTTATATTTGAAGAACTAAACTACTAATCTACACTGATATATAATTTTAATCACATCTGGACTTACTGAGCCTTTCTGCAGTTCCTCACAGCTGGGATCAGTCTCAGTCGTCCCTCCAGTGATGTGTTGTACTTCTCCAGGTCCAACTCATCCAGAACCTCCTCTGACATCTGCAGCATGTAGGCCAGAGCTGAGCAGTGGAACTCAGAGAGTTCCTTCTCTGATCTGTTCTCTGACTTCAGGAACTCTTGGATCTCCTGATGCACTGAGTGGTCGTTCATCTCCATCAGACAGTGGAAGATGTTGATGCTTCTGTCAGGAGAGACATTAATGTTCATCTCCTTCAGGTTGTTGATGGCTCTCTGGATGATTTCTGGACTGTTCTCTGTCCGACCCAGCAGGCCTCCTAAGAGACTCTGGTTGGACTCCAGAGAGAGGCCATGAAGGAAGCGAACAAACAGGTCCAGGTGGCCATTTTCACTTTTGAGAGATTTCTCCATGGCTCCCATCAGGAAGACATCCAGAGATGAGTAATCGTGATTATTTTCAGATGGGTAACGCCTATCATTGTTTCCGAATAAAGCTGAAAATTTCTTGAGTAAAGACTTTAGTATTGATTCCCTGTGTTTCAGGAAGTCCTCCAGTACCTTTGTGTTCCTGTTGGTGTAACAGTGGTACATGTAGACTGCAGCCAGAAACTCCTGAACACTCAGATGAACAAAGCTGTAGACTGTTTTCTGGAAGATCACACTCTCTCTTTTGAAGATCTGTGTACAAAATCCTGATAACACCGAGGCCTCTGTGACATCAAGACCACACTGCTCCAGATCTTCTTGGTAGAACATGATGTTTCCTTTCTCCAGTTGTTCAAACGCAAGCCTCCCCAGCTTCAGAAGAACTTCCCTGTCAGCCTTCGTCAGCTCCTGTGGACTCGTCTCATGTACCTCATCATACTTGTGCTTCTTCCTCTTTGTCTGAACTAGCAGGAAGTGTGAGTACAGGTCAGTCAGGGTCTTGGGCAGCTCTCCTCTCTGGTCTGTAGTCAACATGTGCTCCAGAACTGTAGCAGTGATCCAGCAGAAGACTGGGATGAGACACATGATGTGGAGGCTCCTGGATGTCTTGATGTGTGAGATGGTTCTGCTGGACAGCTCTTCATCACTGAATCTCCTCCTGAAGTACTCCTCCTTCTGGGCGTCAGTGAAGCCTCGTACTTCTGTTACCCTGTCAACACATGTAGGAGGGATCTGATTGGCTGCTGCAGGTCGGGAGGTTATCCAGATGAGAGCCAAGGGAAGCAAATTACCCTTGATGAGGTTTGTCAACAATACGTTGACTGATGACTTTTGTGTGACATCAGACACGACCTTCCTGTTGTTGAAATCCAGTGAAAGTCTGCTTTCATCCAGGCCGTCAAAGATGAACAAAACTTTCCAGTCATTGAGCTTCTCTGCTGTGACCTTCTTTAATGTTGGATGGAAATCATGGATCAGCATGAGGAGACTGTACTGCTCATCTTTGATCAAGTTCAGCTCCCTGAATGAAAGTGGAATCACCAGACTGACATCTTGGTTTTCCAAGCCCTCTGCCCAGTCCAGAGTGAACTTCTGCACTGAGAAGGTTTTTCCAACGCCAGCGACGCCGTTCGTCAGAACGACTCTGATGAGTTTCTGTTGGTCAGGTAAGACTTTAAAGATGTCGTGACACCTGATTGGAGTGTCATGGAGGGTCTCCATCTTGGGAGCTGCTTCAAGCTGCCTCACCTCATGTTGGGTATTAACGTCTTCACTCTGTCCCTCTGTGATGTAGAGCTCAGTGTAGATCCTGTTGAGGAGGGTTTCACTTCCTGCTTCATCAGTTCCTTCAGTCACATGTTGACATTTCCTCCTCAGACTGATCTTATGTTCATCTAAAACCTCCTGCAGACCACTTTCTGCTGAAAGAGAAGAATAAAATGTATAATTAAAAAGAAATATGTCTGACTGTTAATTTTCAGTAGGATAGAGGAGGTAGATTCTTGTCCTGTTTTCAGAGATGATGACATTAGCAGACAGATCTTCAGTCTTACTTTGTACAGTGCTGGTCTGACTGTCTGTCTGCAGTCCAGGTCTTGTTCTGGATCTTTCTGCACACTGGGGACAAGAGGAGTCTCCTGATGAAGCAGACTGGTCCCAGTATGAAGTGATGCACTGTCTGCAGAACCAGTGTCCACAGCTGGTAGACACTGGATCCTTCAGGACGTCCTGACACAAAGAACAGCAGGACAGCTGCCCATCCACAGAAACACCCCTCCTCTTCCTCTTCCTCTTCCTCTTCCTCTTCCTCTTCCTCTCTCTGTGGACATGAACACATTCTTCATGACACATGACATTAGTGACAGCCAACTGACAGCTCATAACACAACTCTTAATACATGCCAGACAGATCCTTGAGATCATCAAATAAAGGAAAAAATAAAATACTAAATCAGCTCACGGTGCCTTCAGTCATTATGGTCCTACTCTTTGGAATTCTCTACCACATGAACTCAGGTCTGTTACAACAGTGTATTCCTTTAAAAGCAGACTAAAAACATATCTTTTCTCACAAGCTTTTAGTTAGGTTAATGGGTAAAAAATTATAATTAGAAACAGTATTATTATTGTTATTTCTTTTAGCAATGATAATAATAATACCTTCTTACCTTCTAATTTTTTAAGCTGTCATATATGTTTTTATATATTAACATCTTCTTATTTTATGTTTTATCTTATTTGTTTTATATATGTAATGTTAATGTTATATATCCGTTATATGTGACCTTTACTTGTTTTAAGCACATTGAGTTTACGCTTTACGTATGAAATGTGCTATATAAATAAATTTGACTTGACTTGACAAGTTGATGCAGCTCTTTCCCTACATAAACAGTCCAGACTGTATTTGGACAGTTACACAGTTTTTTGTTCTTCAGTTTCTGGGCCTCAGCACATTCAGTTTGAAATAAAATAATAAATACTATAATTACAAGGGTTCAAAAGTAATTAGACAGACACAACAAAGCACCAGCAAAGTCAGAGAAGAAGAAGAAGAGTGTAAACTAGCAAAAATGGATGTAAACAATGCAGGATTAAAATACTAGCTTCAAAAATTGTCTTTGCAAATGTTTCATGAGGAGGGAATTGGATTCAACACATTTGTTAGACCACAAGGATTCACACAATATCAACAAAGTCATTGTAAACATGACTTTTGTGTGTTAATAAGAAAACTCCACAGGGCTCCTTTAAGCTACCATGAGACATTAAAAGTCAGGAAAAATAAGCAGGAGGCAACTGAGCAAAACAGGAAAGTCCACTTGTGAAAAATAACAGACTGCTGCTCTTTAGTCTTGTGTTGTGGTGCTGAACAGAGAGCTCTGCTAAATATCTTCATAACGCATCTTTTCATTTGTGTTTCTCTCACTCACTGTTTCTGCTATAATCTCTCTCCCTCTGTGTCAGTGTGATACAACAGTTTTACAGATTTGACTTTTCCCAAACGTTAAATGTCAGACTCAGTTTCCTCTGCTGCAGTGGTCAGTCTTCAGTGATAAATCAACTGCAGCAGGCTGCTTGTATACATTTCCATTACTTCCTCCCATATTTTGTGTCTTTGAACAGAACAGAACAGAACTAGGCTGTAGTCTGTTTCAGGACATTATACCATAAAAACAAAGTCACATTAAGTGTTGCTTTCAACTTCTGTTGAAAGTGCTGGCTTGAAACTCTATGCCAGTTTTTGTTTGGTGTTGATAAACCAGGTAAAAACGGAGATACGTTGATATAAAAATCATGTTAACTCATGCGTAAAAGTGTGCGAGATGGGACGGGGCAGACGTCGTATTTATTTTATATCTTCGTCATTTTTTGTCATATGACGAAATGGAAAAAACTGCAACTGCAAAGAGCACCTACAGAGGAGAAATGCAGGCGAGAGAGAGAAGCGGGAGAGAGAGAGAGAGAACAACAGAGACACGTGAGGAGATATTGAGATAATTTTCGGAAGATTTGGAGTTTTTGAGTCGGAAAAATGAAGCGAACGCTTAACGTAAGCCAAGCCATAAAGTTGTTTTTTCAAGAGAAAGATGCTGATGATGGCTCATTGTCAGAATCAGAGCAACGACCGGTTGGGTTGAGCTTTTTCTCTCAACCCAACCGTTTGAGAGAGGGGGGAGTGGGGAGAGAGACACAGAGAAGCATAATAACAACAATAATAACAATAACAGTGATAATAATAATAGAGATATGATAAATAATAATAATAGCAATAGTAACCAGCCACCCGCCATTAAACAAAAAGAAGAAGAAGAAGAATTGTAGCCAAGAGAAGAAGACAATCATTTTTAGCAGCAGAGAAAGTGTGCTGCTAGACTGTGAGAGTGAGCATACACTGCTTTGTTTTCGTTGTTAAAGGCAAAAATAAAGACATTGCTAGCGGCACGACAGTCCTGCATCTGCCTGTGTCCTTGGCTGCAACATTTACATGATGTTTAATGTGTGCAGCTGAGCAGCCATTTAGCTATGTAGCTGCAAACTGACTTAAGCAGAGCACTTTTCCCCAGTGAATGTTTGTTTGGTGGCACGTTCAACAAGCTGCAGGACAAAACGTGTGTTTATGTTTGTAAGTTATCAAGTTTTGAGGCTGTTGTTTCATTCACTACTATATTTAAAGGGGGAAAGTATCAGGCCTCATATTTCAATTTCATTTAACCATTGAGCTCTGAACATTTTATATATTTTAAGATTTTATTTAAACATTGGATATCTTGAATGTTGTTTTCATTTAAGGCCACGTGCAAAAGTTCCTTGCCGTAAGTGTTTTACAGAATATATGGAAAGCAAATTTTATGTCCCCTCCTATGTTTTTTTTGTTTGTTTTTTTGTTTTTTGTTTGTTTTTTTTTGCTGATCCATAAAATGATCTGATCCATGACTCAAATCCGTGATACGATCTGAACCATAAGTTTTGTGGTCTGTTGCAACTGTATTTTACAGACATCATTACTTCTGGTAAAGAGCAGATATAAACACATGTAACATGTCATATTATCACTATTTAGTTCATCACCACAGCTGATTGCAACCGTCCTCACAAGAAAAACACAGTATACGTCTAAAATTCAGGCCTATAGTTACGGTTACACTATCTATTGGCCACAGTAATTATAACTCGAGGAAGTGACGCAGTTCAGACGATGTCAATATAAGAAGACTTGATAAGAGTTTGCTGCAGGAGACCAGTGTTTACAGCGATTAATGGAACACACTCCTATCTGTAATCACATTTTGGATAAATAATAATAATAATCTCCCAGTCAGAATGGTAATTAAAGATATCCACAATAACATTCTTACTAGTAGAAATTGTATTTCAAGATATCTACAACTTTGATTGTACTAGTCAAAAATACATGAAAGATATCTAAAAATCTTTAAGAAGTATAAGTTTTTAACATTTAATAGCTAGACTGGATATTTATTTCAGATATCTATAATTCAATTATTCCTAGTTAAAATGAACATTTCAGATATCCACAATTACATTTTTGATATATACAATCAACATTCTGCATATCTGCAATCCAATTCTTACTAGTCATAATTCTAATTCCAGATATCCAAAATAAAAAAAACATTCCAGATATCCATAATGTCATTTTAAACATCCAAAATACAGTGTGACTACTAAGAATGGCATTACTCACTAATAACACTGTGTTACCAATTTTACTTGATTTTAGTTCCTGTGTAGTAAGTATTATTTCCTGATTGCTTATGCCTAAAAAGTATTTAAAAAACAGCCATTATTCCCTTCAAACTTTCCATTTGTGACCTGGACATTGATATTTTGAAATGTACTCATTTCCAATGGAAAAACAGGTAAATTTACACATTTTCATTCAGAACAAACAGCATATGAATCACTGGATACGATGATGGTGAAAGTGATTTATGGTATAATCATAAATCTTGAAAAACTACTCACTTCTAAATCTTTTGTATAACTTTAGTATAATTACATGTTAATTTTGATTCATATGTTGTTTTTTCTGACTGAATGTTAATGATAATAATACGCAATAAATTAATTAATACATAATTTATAAATAATAATAAATTATTAAATAATACATTTCAAAATATCACTGTCCAGGTCACAAGAGTAAAGTCTGAAGGGAATAGCAGTAATTTTCTATACTTTTTAGGCAAAAGCAATTAGGAAATAACACTTACTACCCAGGAACAAAAATGATGTTGCGTAGTGTAACTGATGGAGATGGTTGTAGTAGAGTGTGGGTTTGTTTTTAAATGACGTTTCAACACTGAATCATCTTCAGGTCAGTTTACAGTAGAAACAGTCTCTTACTTTGTGTCTGAGGGTCCAGGTTCATTACTGAAGTGTGGAGGAGGATCTTTAGACCGGTCACTCCTCATAGACGGACAGCTGGATATCAGGGACTCTGCTCCGTCCTCCTCTTCCTCCACATCATTCATCTTCTGCAGTCTGAGATGTAAACCAGTAACACTGGAGACACACACACATACACAGTAGAATAAACCCAGTCCTTCCTCTCAACTTAGTAGCTTCTTATTAGTTTACATGACTTTAACTACAACCAGTGTGTTTTCTAGCCAGTGGCTCGAGGCCCCAGAGCCATTGTTGTATTGTGAATGTGTTCACCTGTAGTAATTCCCTTCTTTGCCCAGTAGGTGGTATGTGGAGTACTGAGAAGGTGCAAATAGGTGGGGCAGTAATCACAGAGCAGGTGTGTTGGTTCCTGGCAGAGGCACACAGTTTTTTAACCGTAAAGGTGTAGTGTAGCATTAAGAACATGTCACAAAGATAAACTTTGACTCTGGTTTAAATCCAACAAACAGACTTCAGATAAACATCTGTGTGGTTCTTAACTGTGACTTCTCTCTATTTTAACTGCAGCAGTGAGTCAAGTTACATCACTGTGAGGACGCAGAAACCAGGAAAAGAACAAAGGAAACAACGTTTGAAGACGTCAACGCTGTGATTTCACAGTTTAATCAACTAAACGATTAATCAGTAAAATAATCATCATATTGATCAATAATGACAGTAATCATTATTTGCAGCTCTAATATTAACACTCACCCTGCCTCAGACTGTTTCATCCTTCTGCTCTGTTGACTTTAAAATGGATTCTGTACAGACTTTCACCTTTACTGCCTACCTGTTTGATCCTCCTCCTTCTTCTTTACTGGAAGTCATGTGTGTGTGTGTGTGTGTGTGTGTGTGTGTGTGTGTGTGTGTGTAAGAGAGGTAATGTATTGCAGGTCATCAGTCATTAACAAAGATCTAAAATTGTTCTGAACTTAACAAATTAACTCACAGCTCAAAGTGTGAACAGAGAATTTAACTGAAGATGTTTCTGATCAGATGTCTGACTGTTAGTTGACTGTTAACCACAGTCACCAACACACACATTTCCTCATTTTACCAAAACAAATGAACTTTTTCATAAATCTGTTTGTATCCACAGATGAATTAAAAAACTCCACAAAGAGACTAAACCACCTGACACTGAAATAATAAATAAATAAAAAAAAAAAAAAAGAAAAGAAAAATAATAATAATAATAATAATAATAATAACAATAATAATGATAATAATAATTAAAGCTGCAAGCAGCAATGAACAGGCCCTCGCACCCTTGCGCATATCGGGGCACGGCGCAGTCGAAGGGCCTTTTTTGTAGGCATGCAGATGTGTTCTGGACCGGACTCTTATCGAACATTGCATGAAGGAGTTAAATATCATTTCCTGTGTCCACTAAATGGTTCTAGAGAACACCTATTAAGTAAACATCATGTCGCTGTATATCAGCTGTAGACCACACCTTGAAAATTTCATGTGAATCAGATGATGTTTGTCGTATGAGGCTGTCTTGCTCACACCTGTGGCATCAAAATCATGCAAGTTTTGGGCCCGGTCACTTGTAAAACAAATTAATTTCCTAATTTTCATCAAGTCTATTTTTAGAAAAGTAAAAACTTTTAACCCACATGACCTGGTGAAAGTTTGATTGACATGTGTACTGTCAGGTGTGTAGAGACAATAAGTAACTGATACTCATATATTTGAATGTAGAGTGTGAGTGAACCGCTAGGTGCTCGGGCCCTAATAAAGGAAAAACTGCAGTACAGAGCTACAAATTTTAGTTTTGCAGCACTTTATCACTAAACTGTCACCCTCGCTCCATTTTTTCCCTTCCCCTCATAGGTCATCCCCACTACTGAATTATAAATATAAGACCTACAATCATTGTAAAATGATAATAACACCAAACTTCATACAAAGTTTGTATATAATGTACTGTATGTATATAGGCCTTTCTGCTGTATCCTACAAAAATGAGCTGCATTCAACCCCCACACCAGTGACGACTGGTGACTCAAAAAATTGGGGAGGACAGGAGGAAAACCAACATGGAATCTTACAAAAAAAACGCATAAACTATATCACTATATCAGTCAGAGGGACCAAACCACTACTTTTACTGCAATACTTTAACTACATCAAGCTCATAATACTTATGTACTTTTACTGCAATACTTTAACTACATCAAGCTCATAATACTTATGTACTTTTACTGCAATACTTTAACTACATCAAGCTCATAATACTTATGTACTTTTACTGCAATACTTTAACTACATCAAGCTCATAATACTTATGTACTTTTACTGCAGTACTTTAACTACATCAAGCTCATAATACTTATGTACTTTTACTGCAGTACTTTAACTACATCAAGCTCATAATACTTATGTACTTTTACTGCAATACTTTAACTACATCAAGCTCATAATACTTATGTACTTTTACTGCAATACTTTAACTACATCAAGCTCATAATACTTATGTACTTTTACTGCAATACTTTAACTACATCAAGCTCATAATACTTATGTACTTTTACTGCAATACTTTAACTACATCAAGCTCATAATACTTATGTACTTTTACTGCAGTACTTTAACTACATCAAGCTCATAATACTTATGTACTTTTACTGCAATACTTTAACTACATCAAGCTCATAATACTTATGTACTTTTACTGCAGTACTTTAACTACATCAAGCTCATAATACTTATGTACTTTTACTGCAATACTTTAACTACATCAAGCTCATAATACTTATGTACTTTTACTGCAATACTTTAACTACATCAAGCTCATAATACTTATGTACTTTTACTGCAATACTTTAACTACATCAAGCTCATAATACTTATGTACTTTTACTGCAGTACTTTAACTACATCAAGCTCATAATACTTATGTACTTTTACTGCAATACTTTAACTACATCAAGCTCATAATACTTATGTACTTTTACTGCAGTACTTTAACTACATCAAGCTTATAATACTTCCTACTTACTATAATAAAACCTAAATACTTGTATGTGGACGGTTGAGAGCTGAGGAAGATCAGATAGTAACTCCTCAGTGTGTCAAACAGAAATCCAACAAACAGACTTCAGATAAACATCTGTGTGGTTCTTAACTGTGACTTCTCTCTATTTTAACTGCAGCAGTGAGTCACGTTACATCACTGTGAGGACGCAGAAACCAGGAAGAGAACAAAGGAAACAACGTTTGAAGACGGCAACACTGTGATTTCACAGTTTAATCAACTAAACAATTAATCAGTAAAATAATCATCATATTGATCAATAATGACAGTAATCATTATTTGCAGCTCTAATATTAACACTCACCCTGCCTCAGACTGTTTCATCCTTCTGCTCTGTTGACTTTAAAACGGAGTCTGATTGAATACTTTCACTTTTAGGTTCCTTGCTCTTCCTTCCTCTTTTTTGGAAGTCACGTGTGTTTCAAATTAACTCACAGCTCAAAGTGTGAGCAGAGAATTTAACTGAAGATGTTTCTGATCAGATGTGTGACTGTTAGTTGACTGTTAACCACAGTCACCAACACACACATTTCCTCATTTTACCAAAACAAATGAACTTTTTAATAAATCTGTTTGTATCCACAGATGAATTAAAAAACTCCACAAAGAGACTAAACCACCTGACACTGAAATAATCATCATCATCATCATCATCATAACCATAATGATAATAAAAATAATAAAAATAATAATAATAATAACACTCATGTTGTGTCACCAATGTTCCTCCTCCAGCAACAACGGTCAGACTTAAAGGACGAGTTCACAATTATTCAAGCTTTTAAAATACAACACATTGTTAAAGATGAAACCAGTGGTTTCCAACCTTTTTGTCCTTTGACGTCTTACAAAAAGCAGTGTGTAGTCGGGGTCACATTTCACATGTCTATGAGTTGTTAACAGCTCCACCAAATAGTGATTTTTCCCTCTAAACTTCTCACATGCTTTCATTTCAATAAATGTTCAAATGATCCAATATTTCAGCAAAAATCAAAGATTAGAGAAAAAGTCCAAAAACTGAAAACAGATTTGTGTATCAGAACTTTGTTTTTTCTTCTTTCCTCTCCCATTAATCATCTCACCACCCCTCAGATTTATCTGCTGACCCTTTGGAGGGGCCCCGACCCCTAGGTTGGGAACCACTGGACTAAACTAGCTAACTGTATATAAAGTAGTGTAAACTAGCTCCACCTCCAGCAGCTACAACAGTAACATGCTGCTCTAACACTGATGCTTCACTATTAATAATCTAATGATGTCATATATAATAATATATCAGTCAGAGGGACCAAACCACTACTTTTACTGCAATACTTTAACTACATCAAGCTCATAATACTTATGTACTTTTACTGCAGTACTTTAACTACATCAAGCTCATAATACTTATGTACTTTTACTGCAATACTGTAACTACATCAAGCTTATAATACTTATGTACTTTTACTGCAGTACTTTAACTACATCAAGCTCATAATACTTATGTACTTTTACTGCAATACTTTAACTACATCAAGCTCATAATACTTATGTACTTTTACTGCAATACTTTAACTACATCAAGCTCATAATACTTATGTACTTTTACTGCAATACTTTAACTACATCAAGCTCATAATACTTATGTACTTTTACTGCAGTACTTTAAGTACATCAAGCTCATAATACTTATGTACTTTTACTGCAATACTTTAACTACATCAAGCTCATAATACTTATGTACTTTTACTGCAATACTGTAACTACATCAAGCTTATAATACTTATGTACTTTTACTGCAGTACTTTAACTACATCAAGCTCATAATACTTATGTACTTTTACTGCAATACTTTAACTACATCAACCTCATAATACTTATGTACTTTTACTGCAATACTTTAACTACATCAAGCTCATAATACTTATGTACTTTTACTGCAATACTTTAACTACATCAAGCTCATAATACTTATGTACTTTTACTGCAATACTTTAACTACATCAAGCTCATAATACTTATGTACTTTTACTGCAGTACTTTAACTACATCAAGCTCATAATACTTATGTACTTTTACTGCAATACTACAACTACATCAAGCTCATAATACTTATGTACTTTTACTGCAGTACTTTAACTACATCAAGCTCATAATACTTATGTACTTTTACTGCAATACTTTAACTACATCAAGCTCATAATACTTATGTACTTTTACTGCAGTACTTTAACTACATCAAGCTCATAATACTTATGTACTTTTACTGCAATACTTTAACTACATCAAGCTCATAATACTTATGTACTTTTACTGCAATACTTTAACTACATCAAGCTCATAATACTTATGTACTTTTACTGCAATACTTTAACTACATCAAGCTCATAATACTTATGTACTTTTACTGCAATACTTTAACTACATCAAGCTCATAATACTTCCTACTTACTATAATAAAACCTAAATACTTGTATGTGGACGGTTGAGAGTTAATAAAAAGAGCTGCACAGTATCTCAGTGTCTCAATAATGTGGTTCAGTACTTTAATTGCAGCAGTTGTGGTTCTGTGTTGTTTTTAAAGCCTGACTGATGCTCAGATAAATGATGGGCTTTTGCTCTCCTGATGCTTTTATCTGTTTCTGTCGTCATGTTGGTTCAAACAGGCCGATATGTTGCTGTTAGCATGTTTCCATCTGTCAGATCAGCAAAAACTAATTTCACTCTGAGCTGAAGGAGAAAAACTCAGAGATCCACTTTAAAATACGAGGACGCGGCTCCGGACGGGATTTAAACGGCAGGAGGAGCAGCCAGTTGACTGAGAAACAGTCTGTAATTATTACTGAACAATGAGCCTCACACAGAGAATCACTGACACTACAGACACTGAAACAGACTCTCTGGTGTCTGAGAGACTGGAAACAGCGAACCTGCTTCTATCCAGAGATAACTAAATCCACCTAGCAGCTCCTCTAAAGCTCATTGATTAACAGGAGATATCTGCTTTCTGTCATTTCTACAAAGAAAGAAACTAAAACACAAACTACAACGTGGTTTTTACTCTTTATCTGCTTTCTGCTCTTTAACCATCTGAGAACCAAATGGAGTTCAAGCACTTTTGCAAACACAGAAGATTAATCTGATGTCATATAATATGAAATCTAAACTGTGAAGATGTTTTGTCCTCGAATATAAAGACCATTTCTTTTCATGAAAAATGTTTAATTTAATCTTAAATTAAATGTACTTAAATCACTTTTTCAAGCAAACTGTTTTAACCACACTATTAAAGCTCCTTGCTCTATTCACATCCCCTCTGAATACAGTCGTGACAAGCCCCACAAAGAGTCTCACACTGAAACAAATGTTAGTGTATTTTCTTTGGCAGTCCCCATAACTGACCACTAGATGGCTGTTGATTGACAAGTTATCCAGTCATGTGACTCTGACATCAAGCTTTCTTCCTTTGTCTGCAAACTTCTGTCTTCCTTCTCACACATGTTGAAAGGTAATTAGTGTTATAGTTTAATCTAGTAACCACAGTTGATTTAGTTGAGATTCATGCACATAGATTTACATTTCTTATATATTTAGTGCAAGATCATTCTAATGAACCCTCAGAGACCTGCAGGGCCGTCTGCCGACATCTTTCAGAGGCCATATCGGACTTTTAAAGCTACAGTGAAGATATTGTTCTCATATGAAGACCGAAGGCATCCGTTGGTATCAACCATGTCATGCTAGCTTGTCAGGAAGCTAAATAAAGCTCCAAAGTTAGGCTAAATTTTGGCGAGGGAAAAACTTGCATTGCCATTTTCAAAGGGGTCTCCTGACCTCTGACCTCAAGATATCTGAATGAAAATGGTTCTATGGTTACCCAAAAGTCTCTCCTTCACAGACATGCCAGGTTTATGCTAATCCCATGAAGTTTCTTTGGGTTTTAAGAGACATTTAAGTTTGTATGGAAGTGATGTGTGTTGATACTCAAAAACTGCAAAGTGGCACCAGACAAGCTGACATTCATGAAAATGTATATTCATGTCAGTTACCCTCTGGTAAATGTGTTGCTGCATTAATGTTTCACTGCAGTATTGTCTACGGCCAACAGGGAATGAAGTATAAATGACACATAGTTCATCAAATGTACACAATTTCCAATATGTCACCTCCAGCACCACAAACTGCACACAGGAAATAATATTTTATTCATTCACACAGTGTCTGATGATCCTGACAGTCCAGAGTTGTGCAAGGATCCGTTCATCGCTGCTCTCAGCTTTAATTTTTATTATTTCAACAATTTTTAAAATTGTTTCTGCTTTCCTTTATTGAAAACATACACATGTGATCATTGTTAATCATTGCTGTTTGTCCAAATGATCACTAATCTAAACATTATAGAAGTTTAACTCAGTCAACATGAATCTGCACCACTTTCCACTAATAACCATTAATTATTTGGCCAAAACGTTTGCAGGAGTTAATTAGTCACTTTTTTTAATTTAGTATGGCGTTATTGGGCCTCAAACATGGAGTCACACAAAGAAACCCTGAGGCCACGACGCTGCCTCCTTCCTTTGTTCCCCTGAAACAAAGGAACGGCGCCAAAATGCTGCTCACCTAAGTGCTAAACAGGAAATGGTCTCAACAAACAGTCTCTTATTGACAGAGACGCTCCTGCACAGAAGAGCGTCATGATGACACAGCCGTGACATCACACAGAACACGCCTTCCAAGCTGAACTGAGCTGGGGGGGAA
The DNA here is from genome assembly GCF_910596095.1 of Thunnus maccoyii. Lineage (NCBI taxonomy): Eukaryota > Metazoa > Chordata > Actinopteri > Scombriformes > Scombridae > Thunnus > Thunnus maccoyii. The sequence continues at coordinate 245,446 of NC_056546.1, forward strand.
GTTCTGTCCCTCTTTTGTCATTATTGTGTTTAACATATTGTGTAAAGTGGCTGATTGAAGGAGTCAGATTTCAAACCTCAAACCCTTCTGTGAATATTAATATCCTTCAGATATTAATACTCTGGGTAAACTCTTTAGGAGACCATCTTGTTTGGTTATTGGTCCTGGTTTCCGAGTGGTGCCTCGTAATTGTTGATTCATATTAATAATTCTATTAATTTTTATAATTAATTAATTCTCTGATAATTATTCATTATTGCTAATAACCAACCGTGCTCCTCACAGTTCTGACAGTTGTGTCTCCTCCATGTGAGGTTCTTTAACAGTTGGTGCCTGAATTATTGATTAATATTAATAATATCATAATTCATAATTATCTATGATAATTACAAATAATCAAGCACACTCCCTCCAGTACCAACAGCGTCATAAATATCAGTGTTTTTGTAATTCCTGTCACTGCCAGAAGGGGGAGACAAAAGTTCCACACTGGAGGTTTAATGATGTGAGTATTTATTTCAGTGATGTCATATTAAAATCAGTTTCCAGGGTTAGGTCACTGAAGGTCACTGAAGGTCACTGCTCACATTTTCTGTGAATACAACAATTTGAAACTCAACAAAACAATGATTTGTAAAAATGAAACACAATAATTATATGTGGAGCTGCTCCTCTGAGGCGCGATGGACTGAAGCTGAAGAGGGTTTCAGGAGAATCAGGACGAGTTCTTCTACTTAAAGAATCCTCCGATAACGTTCTTCACATCCAAACCTGAGAAAACACAGAAGCACAAAGACACTGAGATATTTTGAGCTAAATGCTAACATCAGCATGCTAACATGATTCAATTCAAGATATTCGCTAAGTTTCATCTGGACGAGCCCCCAGTTTGTCACAACCGGCTCAAGGCTGGACAAAGGAGGGGAGACCACACATGAGTTATAACTAGAAGATAAATTAAACTAAACATAACCAAAAACAACATGGTGGAAGCCAGAGGGGAGAGGGCAAATGACTGACTGCCTCCAGCTTATATAGAAGCTGGTCAGTCCAGGTGAGCTGAATCCTCCTGACGACCTGACTCCGCCCACCAGGCTCCTGCAGGTAGAGTTCAAAGAGTCTGTCCGGAGAAGGTCGTCACGAAATTAACCAGATTTAAAGTAAAATGTAGTGAATGTTTGTTTCCGTCCACTGCTGTTGTGTGAATAGCAGCAGATAAACAGCAGGTGGCGCTAATTCTCCAGTCGGTGCCATTAAACCGTCGCAGAAGAAGAAGAAATGACGAGATGACGCCATTAAAAGAGCGACAGTCAAAGCTCAAACGATGGAAAACATGATGGAAATATGACGTTTCTGTTAGTTTCATGTATTCATGTGAGGAAGGTTACAGTCTCCTCATCATCGCTCCACACAGATCTGATGTTTTATAATAATCATTTTACCATGATTGATGTTTTATTTAATATATATTTGTATCCTGTGCAGATAAATATTAAATATGAAATATAAATGATCTTTGGGGCCAAAGACAAAACATTTAACTGTTGCTTCATGTTTTTACGGAGCTGAAGTCCTTCAAGATGATATTTATTTATTTTCTATCTAAAATTCAATTTTCTTGTTCACAAAAGCTGAAAAAGTCTTATGTTTTGGTCTTCTGGGACTTTTGGGGCTCTGTATGTTTCAATCAGTTTTTTGCTACATCGTGTAGTTTATTAAATGTCAGAAATGGAGACAGACGTCCTCCATGTTTCTGAGAGCTGAGTCATTATTTTCTAACTGCAGCAACGCAGCTGGAGACGTTTGGTTTCTACACCTGAACAGCTCAGTTAAAAATGCACTGTATTCATTCTTATTTCCATTTGTATGGATGTGCATGTGAATTTTATCTTATTGAGTTATTTTTATTTACTGTCATCTTTATTAATGTTTCCTGAGGAAACGACTGTGCTGCACATCACCTCTGCTAACTGCTAACTGCTAACTGCTAACTGCTAACTGCTAACTGCCAGCATGGACAGAAACGTTCACAATATGATTTTCTGTGAGCCTGAAAGACATTCATCACTTCTCTGTCTGATCAGTCTCCGTTGACGTGTTTGTGTTTGTATGGGCCATGTGGTCGTGGTGACTTAAACGCTGTTCTCGCTACTGAAATTTAGCAGCTGATCTGGCGTATCTGCCAGCTACAATAACTGTCCAATGGCGTGCACCACAGCACGCCGGCATGGTAAAGGTGCAGATCCTGTGTAGTTTCGGTGACGTTAAAAGAAACTGTAGTTGATGCTTGGATGTGCAGCAGGTGAAGATAACTCGGTCTGACAGACTCACCTTCTCCTTCTCCTTCCTTCTTCCCTCCTCCGACCAGAGACAGAGCATCTCCCACATCGAAGCCTCCCTTGTTGTCGTCCTTCTTTCCTCCTCCCACCAGAGACAGAGCATCTCCCACATTGAAGCCTCCCTTGTTGTCGTCCTTGTTTCCTCCCTCATCCTTTTCCTTTCCTCCACCCAGAGCGTTCTTCACCGTGTTCTCCACCAGATCACCTGCACAACAAACAGCTGGTTAGTTTCTCACCGAGCGGCGGGAAGCCGACAGCTGGTCTGAACACTCAGCTGTCCGTAGCAACCGTCCTTATTTGATTCCAACAAAGCGGCTGCAAAATCAACATTTTTGGCCTCAATAATCACAAAAAACCCTCTGCAGAAACCTGGTCACATGTCTGTTATTTATGTGTTTACTCTTGATGTGTTATTTTACACATTATCTACACAGTTTTTATGGCTGCTGTTTCTGTGATTTTAGCTTTCGCTCTGTGAAGCACTTAATTTAGATTCAGTTTCAGCATCTGAGTCTAAATAATTGCGTAACTGTTCAAATAAAACAGGATGTATGTGGATAATCCAAGTCAGAGTTGCATCAGGCCATTTTCTTTAAAACATGTGTATGCAGTGGGAGGAGGCTCATATTAAAATAACATCATGTCCTCAGTTTCCCGCCTGCAGCTTCATTCTGCACTGAAAAACTAATCTGGTGAGAAGTTAGTGAGGATGAACTCTGCTGACCCTTCTCACAGCAGACATTTTGACTTGTCAAACAGGTAAAGCACAGTTGGAATAATCAACATGAATGTTATGTAACAAGCAAAAGTTCAGGATCAGACTGTGTTCATGTCTGTACGTTAGATAAGAAGGAAACTTTAGCAGGAAAACTAATGTTGTTTGTTGTTCAGTCTGAGTAGCAGGTTGTAATCAGGCTCAGTGTGACCGTCTGCTCTGCTGATGATAAAACAACACGTTATCACTTTATACAACATTTGATTGGCTGTATAGGACTCCAGCTATGTAAGCAGATGATGGAACTATATTTAATCGACTTCATGTCAAACCAAAGAATGAAAAATATAAGTTTCTTCTTTTGGTTTCAGATTTTTCCTCAGAGGAGAGAACAGGAAGTGAAGTACAGATTTCAGTTGGAGTTCATAAAGGTTAATTTGTTTCCGTTCTGGCTGCTGAAGCTGCCAGAAACAGACAACAATCACCTGAATTACTCTTTTTCTGACACAAAGTCTGAATCTGATGTTTAAGGAGCGTCTTTAATATGATTTCTGAACAGATGTATGGACCTCGCTGTGAGGATGTCTGTCTGTGTGATGAGACACTCAGAAGCTTTAAGATTAACATTTACATACCAGTCGGGTCAAATCTGACCCATTTTTACATTTCAGAGCAGTAAAAACATCCTAAAGGACTTTTTCTTGTAAAGAGTTCAGGGTCCAGTTTGACTTTTTATAATGTTGTTATATTCTTCACATTCATCATGACAGTTATGTTCTCCTGTTAACATGGGATCATAATAATATAGTGTTTTTGCTCCATAACAGTGTAAAATAGAAAGAACACTTCACTGTTAACTGATGCATTTATGAATGAAATCTTTATATGTCAGAATATGAACCATATGTGACGTTTAATTCAGTGATTTTATCCTCTTTTAAAAACTGAATCTGCAGATTTATAGTTTATATTGTAGTGAAACGTCTTTGAATGCTCTGAAAAGCGCTCTAAATAAAACTTATTATTTATTATCTCTCATACAAACAGCGACTTTAATAAACTTTCTGCTTTCTGTCTTCGGGTGAAAGTTTGATTTAAGCTACCTGGAGCACCAGATGGGCGGTGTTAACAAGCTTCACCTGATGTTACCTGAACTAAAAACAGAAGCAGACGATTCGCTCTGCAAACAGCCTGAAGTCTAAAACAAAGGTCAGAAAATCATTAATGAGAACATTTAATAAGATTCTGGTTCTGGTTCTGATGTTACAGTTACTGCTGACACTGTTCAGGTGTCACCAGCGGTTTAATATCTTCTTATTACAGTAAGTTTATAGTTAATTTTATATGACCTTTATTATAATTTGTTATTTTCCCAATCTGTTTATTTTTATTTATACTTCTGAAACCAAATTTTACAGCTTGATGACAACAATGAACAGATTTGTAGTAACCTGCAGGCTGGAGATGAAAAAGTTTTAAGAAGTGATTTAAAGAAGAGTCGGCAGCCGTCTGGTCTTAAATCATCTCATATTTATTTATTTATTATTATAATTATTATTTTTAGATTTATAGAGAGAGAGAAACTCTTAAATATCATAAAGAGCCTTTAAAAACATCAATAAAATGTTAAAATCTTAAAACACAAAGTCCTGCAGCTGCATTTTGTGCTCTCTGACTGATTTCTTTAAAAGTTCAACTGATCTGATCTGAAGACTCACCCACTTTCTCCCCGGCGATCTTTGCAATGCCGTCGTTTCCCAGCGCGTTGGAGAGGAAGTTGGCCATGTCTGCAGGTGAGCGTGCTCAGAGTGAGGCGAAGGTGGAGGAGGGTTGGTCTTATAGTCGTCCAGGTGACGCCTCTCTGAGGACTTGGGTGTGTCTGCAGGGTCGACCTGTTGCACAGGTCTGAGAAACCTGCAGCAAGTAAACACACTGATTATAGCGGGCGGTGAAGCCCTGAGCGTCGACTGCAGGCGCTGCAGATACCTGAAGGAAGGCAGGTGATGTGAGCCAGGAAACATAATTGCAGGAATGTGTTGGTGCGTGTCATTCGGTCTCCTCCCTCCAGAAGAATTTAAAAAGGCTTCATGACTCATCACAACACTCACTTATTCGTTTTCATATAAAGGAAACTTTCATGTAGAAACACGTCAGCACGAACCTTCGGATCAATGGCAGGTTTTTACCTCAGAAAGTTTCCAGGTGTTGCCTTTTTCTCCTTGTTTTAATTATCTACGGAGAACCATGTGTTCACTATAGTTTATAGTCTTATTAACGGCTGATTGGCTTCATGGTGTTACATCACGGTACATTCTTTAAAATCACAGGCCTAAAAATATACACATGAGATAAAAGTGCACCGACTGTAAACTGACAGTGAAGGATGAACAATAAGATCAACCTTAATGTAACATCAGTCTCTGAACACAAAGGTCGACTATGAACCACAGAACGTCTCAATCCAAGTTTACCCAGTGTGCCCAGTTTCATATGATACCAGTATCTTCACTTTATCTTTAAAGCTGCTGACTGTCTGCTGTGTTCCAGCTGTGTCTCCTGCACACACAACAGCATTTCAAGTTGCTCGATGTCGTAAAATGTGGCCTCAGTAGATTAATTTTACGGTTTGCAGAAGAAGAGTAAAAAACAAACAAACTGGGAGTTACAGTTCATATAAAGACCAGATATCTGAAGTCTCTGGAGCACCTTAAATCCATCACAGACCCCTGCAGTCCGCCTACAGAGTAGTAACAAATACGTTATTCAGCAAAACACAGATAGAGGGTTTTTTATCAATATTTGTTTCATACAAGTATTTTTAAAATTATTTGTTTTTGGGAAGAAAAAAACAAAACGTGATTTTAAACATTTTTAAATTTTCTTCTTTAATTTTCTAAAATTATAAGCATAATAAAAACAAAACAGGATTTTCAAGCCTCTGTCCACTTTCATTCGAATACAAATGCAAATACTGGGCCCTCCTACTGCAGAGCCAACAGGTCTGTGGATTCTGCTGTAAACATGATCCCCCACCTCATCCTCCAGCACCTGGACTCTGCAGGAACCTACACCAGGATCCAGCTGGACTTCAGGTGGATCACAGACTTCCTGTCTGACAGGAAGCAGCAGGTGAAGCTGGGGAAGCAGATCTCTGACTCCCGTCCATCAGCTGCACCTCCACTCATCAGTCCAACAAGCTCAACCCTCTGAAGACAGCAGATGCTTGTGTGGGTTTTATTTCTGACAGTGAGTCTTGTTTT
>NC_056546.1:259259-323104 GCF_910596095.1 Thunnus maccoyii
ACGAGCTATGAACGTGAAAGCAGCGATGGAGTAACCTCCCATTATCCCTGACTGGCAGAGTCCAATGTGTAAAAATGAATGTTCTGCTTAGCTGTCTTCTTCCCACAGTCCTTTTTCCAGAACATAGACAGAGCAAATCCCCGAATTAGTAAATCCGTGCTCCAAAGACCAAGATCTGCTAGTGGTTTATCTTTGTCCCACTACTGATCCACCAAGATCCAGAAAATTCTGCTCCACAGAAGAAGATTCTTTCTCCAGGACGGTTACAACAAGCTGCCTGCAAGTTACCATGAAACACTGTGTTAAAGCGAACCGAGGAGAAGCTGCTCACAGCAAATATTGACTTACTTTAGGTTTCTGCTGTTTACTCAACTTTGTAACAAGTTAATTGATAAATTAAAACAATTTATAGCAATATTTGTGTAAGCATTCTCACTTCACTATTAGTGCCTAAAACTTTTGCACAGTGCTGTATGTAAATGTAAATGTTGGTGATTTGCCAGTTTTACAGTCCTTGTGATCAGTGGGGTTATTTTCCTTTTTGTTTATTTTCCTTTTCATGTATTTATTTATTTAACTTTTTTTTTTTGGGGGGGGGGGGGGGGGGGGGGGGGGGGGGGGGGGGGGCAGACAGGCAGGGGGGGGGGTGGGGGGGGGTTGTCATGTCATTGGGTTATTGTGTTATTATTTCTACAATCCCTTGGTGGTACCTTTCCATTATTGTTTATGGTACCCTCTTTGCTTTGCACGTGCATCAATAAAATGTTGGAAAACAAGGAAAACTAACTGATTGATTGATTAATTGATTGACTGACAGCTCAGTAAGTCAGACGTCAGTAGTCAATAGTCAAATAAATCTAAATTGAGATTCTGCAATCGCAATAATTGATGCAATTTCAAAAAATCTCCACAATATTTGTGAGAGCTGCAGTTTAGTTAAATTACAGCAACTTTTCTGCATAAAACCAGCAGCTGCTTGTGTTTGGACCAATCGTGGCGTTTGGTGTGGCGGTAACTGACGACAAATCTCACCTGCCAACAAACACGATGCCACAGACGAGCAAAACTATTCCCAAATGTTCCCAGATGAGGTTTGATTCAGTGAGTCAGGAGACATAATCTGCCTCAAACATAAACATCAAACTAGATTTATTTTAATAACATTATTGATGATTTTATTTGCTGCTGATGTTGAGCTGAAAGTTTATTTAATAAAGGTTATAAATGGAACTCAAGTACAGTATTTTCTGTTTATAGAACGTTGAGTCCTCATGGTTCTCATGTTCAGCTGTAATATAGTTGTTTCTGTGATCTGCAGGAAGTCGTTATATACGACTCTTCACTGGTACCAGTTTAAATAAATCACATTATTTTACTTTGCTTGCAGTTTTACAGCAAAGAGACATAAAACATCACAAACTGGATCAACATTTTTGAGAAAAGCTTCAACAAAATCAAACATTTTTTAGCCACAATAATTACAAACATAGTCAGTGAAATCCTGGAGGGATTCAGTCACTATTTAGACTTTGAATTAATGATTTGCTTCCTCTTGCTGTCTTCTTCTTTACAGCTGTTCCTCCTCCCTCTTTCCTCTTCTGTTCGCTCTGCTGAGTCCCACGTGGCCTCTATATTTCACTCTCTCTCTCCTTCACAGTCTCTCCCTTTCTGGTAAACACTCCCCGCCTCCTCCCTCTCTCCGCTGTCCTCCAGCAGGAAGAACAGATCACCGACAGACGAGAAGAGACGACCGAGGAGGACGGAGCAGCAGCAGAAGAAGAAGAAGAAGACTGAGTAAGAAGAAAAGCATCATGGACGTTTTCAAGAAAGGATTTTCCATGGCGAAGGACGGAGTGGTGGCCGCCGCCGAGAAGACGAAGGCCGGCGTGGAGGAGGCCGCTGCCAAGACCAAGGAGGGGGTCATCTATGTCGGTGAGAGATGGAGGATGGAGGGAGGATAGAGGGAGAGATGATGGAGGGAGGGATGGAGGGAGGATGGAGGAATGATGGAGGGAGGATGGAGGGAGGGATGGAGGGAGGGTGGAGGAATGATGGAGGAATGATGGAGGAATGATGGAGGGAGGATGGAGGGAGGGTGGAGGAATGATGGAGGAATGATGGAGGAATGATGGAGGAATGATGGAGGGAGGGATGGAGGAATGATGGAGGGAGGATGGAGGGAGGATGGAGGAATGATGGAGGAATGATGGAGGAATGATGGAGGAATGATGGAGGGAGGGTGGAGGGAGGGATGGAGGAATGATGGAGGGAGGATGGAGGGAGGGTGGAGGAATGATGGAGGAATGATGGAGGGAGGGATGATAGAGGAATGATGGAGGGAGGATGGAGGAATGATGGAGGAATGATGGAGGAATGATGGAGGAATGATGGAGGGAGGATGGAGGGAGGATGGAGGAATGATGGAGGGAGGATGGAGGAATGATGGAGGAATGATGGAGGAATGATGGAGGAATGATGGAGGGAGGATGGAGGAATGATGGAGGAATGATGGAGGGAGGATGGAGGAATGATGGAGGAATGATGGAGGAATGATGGAGGGAGGATGGAGGAATGATGGAGGAATGATGGAGGGAGGATGGAGGAATGATGGAGGAATGATGGAGGGAGGATGGAGGAATGATGGAGGAATGATGGAGGGAGGATGGAGGAATGATGGAGGAATGATGGAGGGAGGATGGAGGAATGATGGAGGAATGATGGTAAAAGTAAACAGTTGGAGGACAAGAAGATGAATTTTTTTAGAGGGAGAAAAGAAGAAGAAGGGATGAAAAGGTAGAAGGTGAGATGGAGCTGAACTGATTTCACACCAAACTGGATGTTAAACTTCTCATTAAATAGAGTTTTGTTTTTGGTGGAGAGTAAAGGAGGGATGGAGGGATAGATCGGTCAATGATGGAGGGATGACGAGAGGGAGGAAAGAGAAAAATGCAACTCATGGTGACGTTAAAGACGTGGAGGTCAGTCTGCAGGAAAAACAGATGAATAAAGAGAAAAGGACAGAAGGAAAGAATTGAAGGAGTGAAGGAGGGACGAGTGAAATTCAACACCTAACTGAGACGGGGGGGGGGGGGGGGGGGGGGAGTGGGTGGAGGACAAGAAGCTGGATCGTAAAATATTCAAATCAGAGGAAAGAAAGACGAGAATGAGAAGAGACAGAAAAACACGATTCATGGTGACGTTGATCATTCAGTTTGAAGATGAACGAAGGAACGAAGGGAGAACAGACGAATGAAGAGATGGAGGGAGGAAGAAAAGAGAGAAAAGTGAAATTTAACATGAAATGTCGTCAAATGAGGGAGGAGAGGAGAAGCTCAGACTGCATGTAGTCGATGAAGAGACGAAAGGCCGACAGACAGGAAGTGACATCAGTGTCAAAGTTTATCAATGATGGAGAAACGATGACGGAGAGTCGCGTCATGTCTGTTTAAAGAGAAAGGGATGAAAAGTGTAAAGATGGAGGTAGAGAGCGATCGTCACGTTGGTGTAACGTCGAGGTTACGTTGGTGTAACGTTGGTGTAACGTTGGTGTAACGTTGGTGTAACGTTGGTGTAACGTTGAGGTTACGTTGGTGTAACGTTGGTGTAACGTTGGTGTAACATTGGTGTAACGTTGGTGTAACGTTGGTGTAACGTTGGTGTAACATTGGTGTAACGTTGGTGTAACATTGGTGTAACGTTGGTGTAACATTGGTGTAACGTTGGTGTAACGTTGGTGTAACGTTGAGGTTACGTTGGTGTAACGTTGGTGTAACGTTGGTGTAACGTTGGTGTAACGTTGAGGTTACGTTGGTGTAACGTTGGTGTAACGTTGGTGTAACGTCGAGGTTACGTTGGTGTAACGTTGGTGTAACGTTGGTGTAACGTTGAGGTTACGTTTCATAGAGCTCGTGAACCTGCTGACGTCCACAGTTCATAAATCAGCTGATCAGTGATGCAGATAAAAATGAAAGAAGTGACGTATCACTGACATCACAGACAGAACAGACTCTTAAATAAATAAAGACAGACAGCATGAACACATAAACACACCTCCAACTAAAAGTTCAGTTAAATAAAAATTCAGTTTATTTTTAACAGGTCGTGTCGTGTGAGTTTAGCAGGAGGATGTTTATGGGATCAGATTTGTCATATTAATAAAAAAAAACACATAAACAACAAAAAATAAACTGAAAGCAAAACATGACCTCAAATGAAAAACTGACAATAAAACTTTCAGTCGCAGCTGTTTGGAGGGAAACGTCGACGTTAACGTCAGTCGTCACACTCGGAGCAGAAAGCAGCAGTTTCTGGTTGAACTCTGGATTTGGAGGGAAAGTTTGTCCTGATCTGAGAAGCCTGCAGGTTGATGAACATGTTGGATATTTAATCTGCAGTCAGCCGGTCAGTCGGCGCTCCGCAGAGCAGAAATTAAACCCTGAATCATTCCTGTAATTAGCAGCGAGCTGTGAACTGCTTGCTGCTGTCCTGTGGTTTATTATGAGTGGATCACCTGACTGTCACCTTACTGTCACCTGACTCAGCCGCTCCGTGCTGCCAGCTGACTGCAGATATTATCCGACATGAGCAGACGTCTCCTCCCGACAGCACAACGAACCACAGCAGCTCATCTGGTTAATCAGCAAACAGAAGGACAGAAGAAGAACGAGCTGTATCTGTGTATGTGTGGTCTGTTTATTCTATATATATATATGACAAAACACACTCAGGTCCACAGGAAGTGATGTCACACTCCCCTGTGCTGCTGTGGTGATGTTTCCCAGCAACACCTGGACAGATGTGTTGTCTGTCTGAGTGTAATGAAGCTGATCCACATAAACAAGAAAGACTTTCAGTTTGTATTTAAGCAGAAAGTCAAACCTGCAGCTGAGAGAGAGAGAGAGAGAGAGAGAGCTGTCAATCATCTTCTGTTCAGTCTGAAATTCATCTGCACATGTTGACGAACTGACAGGAAACTGGGTGAAAGAGCATCATTGCAGCAGAAGTCTGAAAGCTTCTTTCCACAAAGACTAAACTGCATTTTTGTAAAACTGCCAAGTAGGAAACTGTGTGAACTGAAACTTCCAGTGACACTGACTGTAGATCAGTTCTCAATGAAAACGGAGACAAAAATATTAAAATATATTTTCACAACAATATGACACGAAAAATAAATGAAAAGGAAACTCTGAGATTGAGAACTATGACGAATGAATAATGTTCATTTATCGTTTCATTTGATCTTGTTGACTTTGTTAAAACTTAATGTTGAAGCTCAAAACTGTTTCTGTACAGAAAACTGGCTCAAAACAACCTGAAGCCAGTTCTGTGCTGGTGCCGTATCGATCCAAACTGGGTCACATTAAACCACCAGTATCGGTATATAAGTATATATAAACGCCAGTATCGGTATATAAACATCAGTATCGGTATATAAACGCCAGTATCGGTATATAAACGCCAGTATTGGTATATAAACGCTAGTATCGGTATATAAGTATATATAAGCACCAGTATCTGTATATAAACGCTAGTATCGGTATATAAACATCAGTATCGGTATATAAACGCCAGTATCGGTATATAAACGCCAGTATCGGTATATAAACATCAGTATCGGTATATAAACGCCAGTATCGGTATATAAACATCAGTATCGGTATATAAACGTCAGTATCGGTATATAAACATCAGTATCGGTATATAAACGCCAGTATCGGTATATAAACGCCAGTATCGGTATATAAACATCAGTATCGGTATATAAACGCCAGTATCGGTATATAAACGTCAGTATCGGTATATAAACGCTAGTATCGGTATATAAGTATATATAAGCACCAGTATCTGTATATAAACGCTAGTATCGGTATATAAGTATATATAAGCACCAGTATCGGTATATAAACATCAGTATCGGTATATAAACGTCAGTATCGGTATATAAACGCTAGTATCGGTATATAAGTATATATAAACGCCAGTATCGGTATATAAACATCAGTATCGGTATATAAACGCCAGTATCGGTATATAAACATCAGTGTCGGTATATAAATGCCAGTATCGGTATATAAACGTCAGTATCGGTATATAAACGCCAGTATCGGTATATAAACGTCAGTATCGGTATATAAGTATATATAAGCACCAGTATCTGTATATAAACGCCAGTATCGGTATATAAACGCTAGTATCGGTATATAAGTATATATAAGCGTCAGTATCGGTATATAAGTATATATAAGCACCAGTATCTGTATATAAACGCCAGTATCTGTATATAAACGCTAGTATCAGTATATAAGTATATATAAGCACCAGTATCTGTATATAAACGCTAGTATCAGTATATAAGTATATATAAGCACCAGTATCGGTATATAAACGTCAGTATCGGTATATAAACGCTAGTATCGGTATATAAGTATATATAAGCGTCAGTATCGGTATATAAGTATATATAAGCATCAGTATCGGTATATAAGTATATATAAGCACCAGTATCTGTATATAAACGCCAGTATCGGTATATAAGTATATATAAACGCCAGTATCTGTATATAAACGTCAGTATCGGTATATAAGTATATATAAGCACCAGTATCGGTATATAAGTATATATAAGCACCAGTATCGGTATATAAGTATATATAAGCACCAGTATCGGTATATCAACATCAGTATCGGTATATAAATGTCAGTATCGGTATGTAAGTATATATAAGCACCAGTATCGGTATATAAGTATATATAAGCACCAGTATCGGTATATCAACGTCAGTATCGGTATATAAATGTCAGTATCGGTATATAAGTATATATAAACGTCAGTATCTGTATATAAATGTCAGTATCGGTATATAAGTATATATAAACGTCAGTATCTGTATATAAATGTCAGTATCGGTATATAAGCGTCAGTATTGGTATATATATATATATATGTATATATATATATATATATATATATATATATATATATATTCTGTTGATAACGGAGAACAAATATCTGTCAAGTGCAACTAAACATTCTCATTGGTCGAACCGATGCGTCTGAAATTTGGCTCCTGTGTTCCTAGTTGTACTTTCAGATATCAGCCTTGTTTCAGTGTCTCCTGATCGCTGGCAGCCGTATCGATCGGAGTCGTGTTAAGTTACTGCTGACGAGTCTTCAGCTGATTGGTGAATTACAGTCACGCGTTATCTCGCCAACATGTAACGGTATGGTTATAACCCTCCGGACTGAAGATGATGTGGATCATAACGTCAGTCAGTATAACGCTAGCTGTTAGCAGAACGCCTGACCTGAAACTGATCAGTTTGATTATTAGTTGATCAGTTTTCAGTCTGTAGTAGTGATGAGTGAGTGCTGTGGAAAGGTTTTCAGTGATGTCATAGTGAATTTATATATTTATCTTTGATCCAATAGAAGATAAAAGCTGCAGGTTGATTTAATCTCATCCTGCCGTCAGTGAGAGATCATGAGCTCAGACATCAGTGACTCTGTGTGTTTGCACACTGTCTTCTGTGTTGGGAGATGTTTTCCATGTGAATCAGATTTTGTTCAGACAAAGACGCCGTTCAGTCTGATCCATCACATGCCGACCGACACGCCTACCGGCTGAAACGTCTCCCGGTCTGAACCTAACAAACAGCTGCAGTTCCTCTGACGTCCACCAGCGGCTGCAAAACTGATTTCTACAAACATTCAGCGTCTACGTGCTGACTGGCAGAGTTTCAGGATGTCAAACAGCAGCTGCGTGTAAATGTAGCAAAAGCTTTAAAATGTGTTGCTGTGTGTTTGGTTACAGTTTATCATTAATTATCAAGTATATGAAAGTCAAGTCAAGAAGGTGCTTCACAGTGTCTATATAGCAAAAAACATCCACATATTCAGTCACTGAGAAGATTAGAAGGACTACAGTAAAGTGTTTACAGTATGTGGGTGAATTTAGGTGTTGGAAAATATTTTTATCTTCTTGCAGAAAAGGTTCAGGAACCTTTTCAACCTTTTCTTTCAATTAAATGTCAATAAATCAGTTTAAATGTTGTATCTGGAATATGATAAAGAAATACATTCCAATCATTTTAAAAGGGTCTAAATTATGAAATTGTCCACGTTTATGTGTCCACAGTTTGCACAAATATGGTGTTAAAACTTTAAAAAGATAAACACTCAACAGCACTTCACTGATGTCAAACAGTGACTCAGCGTTACATATTTTACTTTAGTTTATTTAACTGATTTCACAGAAGAGCTTTTTAAGTTAAATATCAGCTGAAGTGAAAGTCTCTCATCAGGAGTCAAACATACAGACGTCCGGTTCCACAGCTCCACTTCCTGCACAGATCCAGACCGTTTCCTCCGCTGTGGTCGGGGAGGATATTTAGTGTCAACAGGATACAAGCACTCTGCTGCCACCTAGTGTCTACGCCCCCACATTCACCGCCGCCGCGGCACCATGGTAACGCAGCGGTGAACCAGACAAATGAAACCAGTGACATCTGTACACGGTGACACGGTGTGACGACGCCTCCTGCTGCTACTCTGCTCTCCTCCCCTTTCAGGAAGTGGAGAGTGGAGGTCGTCAGTGGGAGGAGCTTGAGGAGTGTTGTGTCCAGTTACCATGGTTACAGGTTAGTGTTGTGTGCAGTTACCATGGTTACAGGTTAGTGTTGTGTGCAGTTACTATGGTTACAGGTTAGTGTTGTATGCAGTTACTATGGTTACAGGTTAGTGTTGTGCGCAGTTACCATGGTTACAGGTTAGTGTTGTATGCAGTTACCATGGTTACAGGTTAGTGTTGTGTGCAGTTACTATGGTTACAGGTTAGTGTTGTATGCAGTTACCATGGTTACAGGTTAGTGTTGTATGCAGTTACCATGGTTACAGGTTAGTGTTGTATGCAGTTACCATGGTTACAGGTTAGCGTTGACTCCTGTTTGAACAGAATGTTCCTGCTCACCTAGCATTAGCATTAGCATTAGCATTAGCACAGCTACCTGTTGACTGTCTGTGTTTGTGTTGAGAGAAGCTCAAACGTCGACAACGTGGTGAAACATCTCTGGTAACATCTGGAGGAAGATTTAGATGTTTGAACTGACTCGTTCTTCCTGACAGCAGCAGGAAAGATGGCTGACGTTAGCTTAATAATACTACACTAGCATAGCTTTTTATAACAGCAGATACGACCTCCAACATTAATTTCTTTTATGAATTCAGTTTGTTCAGTTCACTTTGTGTCTGTAATTTACAGTCACTGTTCACAGACGTCAGCTCGTCTCTACATCGTCGTCTTCATGTTGAAGGTTCAGGTTTGTGTTTGAGGACTGCGAGTCCTGCGAGGACACTTTGTCTCCCTGTGACTTCCTGCTGTTTGCTTTTAGATCTTAAAGACAACTTCTCTGTGATGAACAGCTGAGAGGAAACAGGACAAAGCTTCTCTCTCTCTCTTTGAACCAGAAGTCAGGTGCTGTTGTCGGTTCAGAAGCTGCAGAAACACAATGAAAACTTACCGAATCAGAGTGGCTGCTGGCTGCTGGCTGCTGGCTGCTGGCTGCTGGATGCTGGCTGTAAACTGGGTGACATCAATAAATAATTCAGAGAGCAGCTGAGCAGAAGAAACCAGGTCACATCCAGATTCACCCTCAGACTGCTGCAACTAAAGCTGAGCTGCTGCTAACAGCTGCTTCTTTCGTAAAAACACACAAACTGGAGAGAAAAATGCAGATCACACTCATGTGTTGTGTATGAAGAGGAGGATAATGTATGGGTCTTTCTATTATGGTGTATGTATGTATGACTTGCACTGGACCCTGTAGGGTCAATGTACATATGAGCAAAAAAAGAACACAATAAATATATCTAAAAAAAAAATATATATATATATAGAGCTCTGCATAAAAGAGTTAAAAAGAAGAATTTGATGAAACCTTCATGTCTTCAGCAGATGTGATCACAGTTTAAGATTTTTCTTTTTTTTTCTTTTCCAGGAAGCAAGACGATGGAGGGAGTGGTGAGCGGCGTTAGCACAGGTACTCCCACTGTTACACACTGTTGCACCAATAACTAACGTTTCTCAGACAACAACCTGGATATTTGATAATTCTGCTGCTTTATCGTCTGTTTTACTCTAAATGGGACCATAATTTACTAAATGAACATCATGCTGTATTGAAGAAGACTTAAAACTAGCGATTGAGACCATAAACTCATCAGGTTTTCAGACCCGGAGCTTCCCGCTTGTATTCATCATAAACTGATTTCCTGGAGACACGTTTAGTTTCAGTTTATTAAAAATATTCTATTTATAAAAATCAACATTAGATTCGATCAGGAACAGAATAAATTCTTAAGACTTGTTTCCATCGTCGTCCACCAACGTTTATCAAGACGTCAACCAAAGTCTGACGTAAAGATTTATCAGAAATTAAGAACTGAAGATCTAGAAAACTGAATCATATGATGAAATAATTCATGTGATTATGTGTTGACAGAGTTAATGATATTCCAGTTCGATCAATAAAAGTAATTAATAAAGTAATAATGTGACTAAGTGTGTTTCCATCCACCTGTTGAAAATGTCATCTTTCCATCATGTTTTCCATCGTTGAGCTTTGACTGTTGCTGACGTGATGACGTCACCTCGTTGTTTCTCTTCTTCTTTAACTGTTTATCTGCTGATATTCACACAACAACAGTGGATGGAAACAAACATTCACTACAGTTTTGTACTGAACATTTTTCTTCCTGTTGACTTTCCTCCAGTTGCCCAGAAGTCGACCGAACAAGCCGGCACCGTGGCCGACACCGCTGTCGCCGGGGCCGACGATGTCGCCCAGGCAACGGTGGACGAGGTGGAGAAGGCGGCGGTGGCGAGCGGGTTCGTCAGCTCGGTAAGTGATGTCACAGTTTCCATGATTGTTTCATCACAAACTGATACTGAACATCACAGCTTCGAATGTTGATTAAATGTCGGTTCATCATCTGGTAACTCTGAATAACAATTATTGTTTTACTCATTTTTTCATTTGGATAATGAACAAAATGGATCATAAACCAAACCTGTGATTTTACAAGACTAAAATGTTTAACAGATGATGAGGCAGAAAATAAAACATGATATATTTATACTACGATATATACTGTATATATTACACTGTACTGTTTTCTCTGCATTAGTCATAATGTATTGGATAAAATATTATAAATGTGTTGATAACTTTAATTTTTTTGTCTTTCTTTATTCATAAATCTGTGGTGATTGGCTGGAAACAGGAGGAGGCGGGATCAGTGGTTGAGGAGGTGCCTGATTGGTGGAGGGGGGATTGAGTGACTGACAGTTTGCATGGCATGATGCATAACACTTTCTGCTTCATATCTGATGAATCTGCTGCTTTCTCAAAAGAATTAAAAAACAAACGGCTCATTACAGTCGACATACAGCGAAACATCTGCAAGAATTATTATCTTCTGACTGTGGTCTGCTACTTTAATGTCTGCATCACAGTAGTGGTTCTTCTAAAGTAAGTATTTTATTAATAAGGGGAAGTACTAGTGGTAGACGTGCTGGCTGCAGTTACCCTCCTACCAGACATGGTGTTACAGGTAGAAACAGTTTTGGTGGAAATAGTGATGATGATGCAGGAGGAGAGGGAACAAAAAGTAAACTTTTGATTATCACATAATTGTCAATAGATAGTTAATTTATCATACTGATCAATGTTGAGCAGGATCAATAACCTCAATAGGCTTTTCTTAATCTGCGTTCTTGTCAGTTCCTGTGAAACAGAGTCCACATCAGTCTATAAACAGATCATACTGACCATCAAACAGTGTTTCCAGAATGTAAAATATTGAGTCTAAAAATACTGTATTCAGCCTACAATAAAGCGTTTTCGTTGTTTTCATTGTCAGTCATATGATTCCTGCAGGTTGCTGAAACCTGAAAATAGCCAGAGAAGGTGCTGAACAAGACAAACAGCAAGACAAACTACTAACACTAGATGTAGTAGTAACAGCAGCAGAGGTTGTAGTCATGGTAGTATCGTAGTAGTAAGAGAAGTTTTAATAGTAACAAAACAACGTTAAAACCTGGTTAACGGCTGGACCGTGTATGAAACGTTAGAGGGCTTTAAATGTGTAACTCAAGGTGCTGCACACATAAGAAAAACATTAAAATACTGACAATGCGTTTCACCAGATTTTGTGTGTTGACTATGTGCTGCTGTTGTTAGACAGGTTCAGCTCAGATTTAAGCTATTTGTTAAATATTTTATATATCATTTCACTTAACAACAACTGGAGAAATAGTTTTAATGCAGTAACTATCAAGTTGATCATTAATGCTGAGTGTAAATGACCCCATTTATAAATGTATTTGCTTTTATTTGATTTACTATGAATACAGATGACACTAGATGAATGTAACATGGAAGTTGTTAGTGAGCACAGACAGGCGTTATTTGGATAAACTGACCACATAATGGGAATCTAAATGCAACTTTCTCACCTGAAAAAATATTAAAACTTAATGAAGTGACATATTAACAGTCCTACATCACCCTGTTTACTAGTGCGCACATGTGAAACGGGTTAGTGCTCTCAGTGTCGCAGCCTCCGTGTCAGACGTTGCAGTCGGTAAATATGTTTTTTAAAACTTGTTTTGGGGTTGCGCTCAGTCCTGCTGAGAGTCTGAGTGCCTGCAGACATGTAAACGCCCCCTGATGACGTCATAGAAAACTGTTTGCACTGAACCATTTTGAACGAGCAACGACTAACGGGGACATTCAGGTTCCTCGAGCCGGTCCGAGGCTGATCCAGCTCACTGCTGTGAAACTACGAGAAAGCACTTTCATATGTTCTGACTTTTATTTGATCATAGATATTTAAACCAGGAAACAACCTGGATAGAAAACAGCTTATATTGTTATATATTAAATATGATGTATGTATGATGAAGGTTTACACTCACAGATTTATAAAACTAACAAAGTGTGAAGCAAAAAGATGCGTCACTGCAGAAGAAACTTGTTTTAATGTTTAAGAGTATGCAGATGACACCTTCCTCTATGAACAATGACTGCACATTTCAGAAAAGATAGAAAATATTACATCTTTGTCTTCTAATATAAACTCAATATACTGTATACTACTACACACTATATAATACATACATACATATATATATATATACACATACACACACATACTGTATATATGCTACTATATACTGTTTAAAAGTATATATATGTGGCATAAAAGACAAGAATGACTATATTTTCTCTGTTCTGCTGCTGAGATCCGTGTAATGTTTAACATTATGCTGATGACACCTTCCTCTACTCCACAAATGACTGCACATTTCAGAAAGGAAAGAAAATATTATGTCTTTGTCTTTTTCCAGTATTTTTGTTTTTGTTATTTTAGTTTAGTTTGGTGATGAGAACATAAGACTCGTTTTTCTGTGTCCTGACAAGTCCAGAAAGGTGTGTGAAGCATAGTAGAAGTGTTTCCTTCTGCGGGATTTAATGCGACATGAAAAATCTTTTCTAATATTTCACTGTTAACACAAAGACTAACATGGCACTTTCTTTCAGCTCATCTCATTTCTGGCTTCATCTCATTTTTCTAAAGTTTCAGAAAGACTAAGTCTGCATATGAAGTGTCTCCTGAGGTTTTATCCTTCTGAAATATTGCCACTCTACAGATATAAAGTTACACTTCTCCCAAAACCAACACCAACAAACAAAATGTCAAAAACGTCACATAATTTCATTTTTAAAGGTCACTTATTGAAAAACAATGTAGATGTCTGTCTGCGTAGTTTGTGCTGAGGACATGAACTCTGCTGATAGCTCAGGTCGGCTTGTTTTTGGAGACGTGTAGCTGTGTATGAATGGGTTTGTATGGAGGTGGAGTTTGGTGGCGGTCATGTGACCTCAGCTCTGTCTCTCCTGCAGGCCGACCTCCAAAAAACAGAAGCCGGAGGAGAACAGACCCAACAGGCGGCACAGTAGGTGAGAAACTTATTTATAAAACTACTTATATTGTAGTTTTCAACAAACAAACAGGAGGAAATAGTGCATCTGTCAGGGACTATTTTCAGCGGCGGATGAATCCACGTTTTGTGCTGTAGATTTATTATTATTAGTGTTTCTTTCGGTTGTGTGTTTGTCGAGACATGATTAAACTATTTATTTGATTGTATAAAAATTTGTTCACTGTCAAACTTTAGTTTAGTAAAGTTCTTAATTGGATTTAATCTATTCTTCTTCTTCTTCTTCTTCTTCTTCTTCTTTGTGTTTGTTTCCTCTCTCAGACTTCCTGATTCTTCCTGTCCAATGAGCAACCAGAGCAGAAGAACTCTACATTTTAGCTCAACTCTTGACCTCTGACCTCTGACCCTTCCAAACCCTAACAAAGATTCTTAATCGACTTTGTGCAATTTAACCTCTTGTTCATCATCATTATCGTCTCTCGTTGCCATGGTTACACTGCCTCTGCATCACATCATACACACACACCGCCATCGGTTTAACACTCAGAGATTCATTTAATCTGAACTCTCAGCTGATTGGTTGATGTAGAGTGACATCACCGGGGGGGGGGGTGTCCTACAAGTCACGCCCATTTCCTGTCAATCACAACGGTGACTCCGCCCCCCTTCAGAGAGACACTTGACGCCTTTTGAATGCATGTTGCTTTACTGACACACTTAAAACGCTAAAACACACACACACACACACACACACACACCTGTAAACACACACACACACACACACACACACACACACACACCTGTAAACACACACACACACACACACACACACACACACCTGTAAACACACACACACACACACACACACCTGTAAACACACACACACACCTGTAAACACACACACACACACACCTGTAAACACACACACACACCTGTAAACACACACACAAACACACCTGTAAACACACACACACACCTGTAAACACACACGCACCTGTAAACACACACACACACACACACACACACCTGTAAACACACACACACACCTGTAAACACACACACACACACACCTGTAAACACACACACACACACCTGTAAACACACACACACACACACCTGTAAACACATACACACACCTGTAAACACACACACACACACCTGTAAACACATACACACACACCTGTAAACACACACACACACACACACCTGTAAACACACACACACACACCTGTAAACACACACATACACACACACCTGTAAACACACACACACACACACACACCTGTAAACACACACACACACCTGAGTGTGTTTCTGCTTCAGCTGATTTCTTCTTTTATAAACAACAGAAGTGAAATAAAGAATTTGAAATTGACGTGTACGTCTTTGTTTCTTCTTCTGTGGTTTTCTGTTGATTTAAATGTAAATACGTGTCAGTGCTGCTGATTAAAAGTGTTTTATTGTTACACAAACTAAAACAAGTTTCCAGTTGAGTAAAATCAATAACCGAGCTGCAGACTGTCGTCATTATTATAAATAAAACACAGATGATCACACAGATACTGCAGATCAAATATGGAGAGAAATCAAACACATGTGACAAACGTGTGTCTAATCCACACACAAATACCAATTTGAACAAATGCAAAAGTTTTATTAATAAATACATCACAACGTTTATTAATATCAGTATTTCAGAGATATATATTGATCAGTTCAAACAGAAGAATTCATCAGGTTCATCTGTTCTCACATCCGTCATCTGATTCAATGTTAGAATGAAAAAAATATGGATGAATGCAGTTTTAGAAGAAAGAGGCATAAACATGAAGACAGAAGCTGAAACTCGACTCCTGAAATGTTTCTTATATTATTTATATGAGACGATGAATTAATGACGGCGGGTTTCTGTCAGGAAGTGGGTCAGACTCAGCTCTGCATCTTTCCTTCACTACGTTTTCTTTCTCTGAGTCTTAAACAGCTCAAACACAATAAATATTATATATATATATATATATATATATATATATATATGTATATGTATATATAATATATGATATAAGTTCCGCTTTTGTGGCTTCAGGTGACAGTTACAGGATGATGATGATAAAATAATAAAGTTACAGAAAAACCTTTGACTATGTTAAATTATTACTATTATTACTCTTCATAAATTTAAAACATTTAAATAAAACTCTTTGTTTTGTGTAATTTATTGTTTTATTAGTCAGTGAAAGTGATGAGACACGATGAACACGTAAATCCTGACAGGTCATTTGATAATAAAGTTTTTAATAATCGCAGTAAAACAAACACACACATCTTGAATAACAGAAATAGATATTGTGGCTCAGTGCTGCCATCATGTGTCTGCCGACTGCAGCTGAAATTATTACTCTTGTATCTGTTCTGTTTCTTTCTTTCTTTCTTTATTATCTCAACACTTCAGACGTAAATTTGACCTCCTAATAAACATGTTCAAAAACTAAATTTGGCACGTACATCAGGTCTGGTGAAAAATGATGTCATACGCTGACACCCCTGACCTAAATCCAACAGGAAGTCTGCAATTCTCCCATGAAAGTACGACTTTGTGCCAATTTTGGACCCTGAACAAACGCTATCTCCTCCGAGGGTGTTAATGGTATCGACTTCAAACTTTAATACATGACTTATCACACTGTGCTGAACAAAAGTTGTTAAAAACTTTGTAATAACTCGAACGGTTTGGATTTAATAAGCCCTGAAAGTTGCAGTGCCACATCACCCTTACAATGTAAACCAATGGGGAAGCAATCTATGGGGATGAACTT
Source organism: Thunnus maccoyii (assembly GCF_910596095.1). Classification (NCBI taxonomy): domain Eukaryota; kingdom Metazoa; phylum Chordata; class Actinopteri; order Scombriformes; family Scombridae; genus Thunnus; species Thunnus maccoyii. The sequence continues at coordinate 276,073 of NC_056546.1, forward strand.
TGTGTTAAACAAATGGTTCTGATGTCTAAACTGAGGGTGACAGTTTAGTGATAAAGTGCTGCAGAAAAATAAAATCAAAACTCAAATTAGTATCTCTGTACTGCAGTTTTTCCTTTATTAGGACCCGAGCACCTAGCGGTTCACTCACACTCTCCATTCAGATATATGAGTATCAGTTACTTATTGTCTCTACACACCTGACAGGACACATGTCAATCACACTTTGACCAGGTCATGTGGGTTAAACGTCTTTACTTTTATAAAAATAGACTTGATGAAAATTAGGAAATTAATTTGTTTTACACACAAACTCATCAAGAGTTTTGTTTACTAATTGAAATTCAAGTGAATGGATCCAAAACTTGCATGATTTTGATGCCACAGGTGTGAGCGAGACAGACAGGTGTGAGCGAGACAGACAGGTGTGAGCGAGACAGACAGGTGTGAACGAGACAGACATGTCTCACCCTGCAGGAAACTCTCATCCTCACACCGTTGAGATTTGATGTTTCACCATGACAGAGGAAGTTGCTATAACTTTATTGTAAATGCTCCAGTCTGCACCAAACTTTACATGTTTGATAAGAGTCCCGGCCTGAACACGTCTACATGACAATATTCCATCAGTGATGCAAACTGGCTGAATAGCGCCCCCTACCAAATCGCAGCGAAGCAGCCCCAGCAGCAGGCAAAACAGTGGACAAAGGAAGTGATGTTTATCTCCTTCTTGCACTGTCTGAAATCAGCCGGGTCTGAAGACGTCTACATGCTCGTGACAGAGGCCCTTCGACTGCACCGCAGCACGAGGGCCTGTTCAATGCTGCTTACAGCTTTAATTACCAATTGAATCAATTAACACTCTGATCAATAAAAACCTCCCGTCAGTCACACACAGATCCTCTACATGAGTCTTTACTCAACATGAAATATTCTGACAGATTAAAAGAATGGAACATATTTCTATAAATCTTTGATGCAATATTTAATATTAATGTTGAGTCAGAGATATGATGTCATCATTAGTCTCATCAGGAAGAACAGATTCATTATCAAAATCATGTGATCATCATCTATGGTAAATGTACTGTACTTGCATAGCGCCTTTCTAGTCTTCCGACCACTCAAAGTGCTTTTACACTACAAATCACATTCACCCGTTCACACACGTTCACACGCTGAATGGGTACAGGGGCGACCATGCAAGGTCCCAACTTGCCCATCAGAGGAAACTAACCATTCACACACATTCATACACTGATGGTTCAGCCATCAGGAGCAATTTAGGGTTCAGTATCTTGCCCAAGGACACATCGGCATGTGGACTGGAGGAGCCGGGAATCGAACCGCCGATCTTCCGATTAGTGGACGACCCGCTCTACCTCCTGAACCACAGCCGCCCCAAAAATATATATTTATTCTGATTCTGTGACAGTTTGGACAGATGTCCGTACATGTAATTATTCTAATAGTTTACAGATAAAGCTGTTACATCACTGTCCAGATACAGATGATCATGTCCATCTGCCATCATTAACTGTTTGGATATAACTGAACACCCTGTCAGCTGATTATTGTCGGTCCTAAAAACCAGCCAATAGACGCACAGTTGTCATGACAACAAGTCCTCAAGTCAAACCTGTGAAAGAGCAGATTCACAAGCTGATGATGATGATGATGAAGCTGCTTCAAGGTCGACGTCACATAAAGGTTCAGATTCATACTGTGACTGCAGGATATCAGACAGGCTGCAGGTTTTATCTGTTTGTTTGCTGTGGTTCAAGTTATTTTTGTTGAATGTCGCAGGGTTCGTTTCTGCCCACCTGCTTTTTGGTAACATCCCTTTAAAAGTGCTGAATACCATCTGGTAAAACTACATATACATATAAATAATATGAGTTTAATATGTTTCTCTTTAAACCATTCACACAAACATGGTGTAAAATGTAAATACATTTTATATGTTATTGGATCAAACATCTGTGAACCTTTGAGACAGGACTTCATATTATTTATTGGATTTTGAGTGGTTTTGTTTGTTCGTTTTGCTTTGTTTTGATTTTATCCTACATTTTATTTAAGCTTTCTATTGAATTGAGACTTTCTCTCCACCCAGTTACATATTCCACAGAACTCTACAGTGGATGTGGATGTTTCATTAAGACACACCAGTATGAGGGCCACGTACGGCCATCAGAGAGCTGGCAGGATTTTATTCCCACTAAACAAAACAACCTCACTAAACAAGTTCTTCAGGCCTCTGACGTACAAAATGTTGACCGTACAAAGCGTGAAGCAGGCTGGTAGGCAACTGGTTTGCAACGATCAACCTCAAGCATGCCTACTTCCAAATACCGGTCTGGGAAGGGCACAGGTTCGCTTTCGAGGGCAGGACCTTCACGTTCTGTGTTTTGGCATCTCTCTGGCCCCCGCACCTTCACCAGGCGTATGGATGAGGTCTTGTGGCCTCTGCTGCGCTAGGGTCTGAGGATCCTGAACCACCTTGATGACTGGTTGGTATGTGTTCAGGCAGAGGAGCAGCGTCACTGCCGTGTATCGGTGTTGTTCCAGAGTCTGGGGCTGCTGAGTGCAGACTACAGCCAAGTGGTTGGATGCAGGGCTGGGAGAGACAGGAATCCCTCAGGATTACCCTCAGGGTTACCGAGGTTACCTGGAAGCTTTGTCTACGCCTCCTGGGCCTGATGGCGGCGTTGATGCTTGTTAGTATGATTTTTATCTGACCCTATGTACTTTACTGATTTTGGGTGTTGGACATGTGACATTCCAGAGTCTGCATGTCACCTTAGGTAATATGGTATGGCCCTTCAGGGGGACCTTAGAGATACAAACAATGGGTCCATGGTCAAGTTTGGAACTGTTCCAGATGTGCTTTGTTGTGACACATAATATGTTGTGAGGCAGCTGTCAATTACTTGATGGATGGCTCCCAACTGACCTAGTGCCCATGGAAAACCTATGTTATTCATGTGATAAGATACAGATGTGTAACCCCATATAAGCTATGCACCGACAGTGGTACGGTGCCCAGACCATCTTTGTACATGGAATGGACCCGATGGCCATCGTCTAATAAACGTCTACAAAATAGGAACTTCGTCAGCTCTTCCTTTGAACGATATCATCACACATCCTTCCTTTCAATGCTCTTCTGCGCATGCGCCCGGTGCAGAGGTGTCTCCTGCGCCTGGCTTTGCCCACAGAGACGGAGAACCAAGGTTATAATGTAACTGAACGTTGCTTTGCTCTGTGAAGCACTTTGTAACTATTGTTATGAAAAGTGTTATAAATAAATAAAGTTATTAATATTAATATTAATATTAATTTTCCTGCATATATAGCATTCAATGTTTACTGCATTAAAGAAGATGATAAAGGAAACAAACTGTACATGTTCAGTTTAAAACAGTGATGATGATGATCTGCACTTTACAGGAACATCCAGCAGGTGGAGCCGTTTCCTCAGAATAAACTCATTATTATTATTATATTATTATATATAATATTAGTGAACATAGTGTGAAGTCATTATTCATGTCTGCCTGTTGGTGTTCACATGACATGAATGTTTAATTTGGGCCGACGCTGGAGATCAGATTTGAAGATGAGGAGGAGAAATGAAATGTGGAACATGAGGAGAAAAGGGAAGGAGGGAGGAAAAACAGGAGGAGGAGGAGGAGGAGGAGGAGGAGGAGGAGGAGAAGAATCAGTCTGTCAGACACTGAGCAGCTTTATGGAAATGAAAACTCAGATTCTGTTTCTGTGTAAAAGCAGCTCAGACTGACTTCTGTTTGAATCATTTAACTCTGATCCTCTTCCTCTCAGGCAGGAGGAGGAGGAGGGAGAAGAAGAGGAGGAGGAGGAGGAGGGAGATGGGGTGGGGGGGGGGGGGGGGGGGGTGGGGGGGGGGGGGAGTAAGAAGAGGAGGAGGAGAAGAAGAGTAGGAGGAAGAGGAGAAGAGTGGGAGGAAGAGGAGAAGAGTAGGAGGAGGAGGAGGAGAAGAGTGGGAGGAAGAGGAGAAGAAGGAGTGCTGCTGCTGCTGCTGCTGCTGCTCTTCAGTCTCAGATTCAGACTTCATCCGGTCGCCTGCTGAAGGAAACAAACAGAAACATCTGATGTTGTTTTAATGATGAAGATGAATCTAAACATCCTGAATCACTATGATGAAGATTTCCAGCCTGAAGAGCTTCTGACTGACGCTGACATCTGGTGAGTGTTGCTGTGAGGCGTTAAAACAGCTGAAACTGCAGCTGTTTCAGTATTTTTAATGTCAACCAGTTTGACTAAAGTACAAAATAATGTAGAGAATCAGATCATTAATAAATAAGCAATAGAAGCAGGTCATTGATCAGTCAATCATTGATCAGTCAGTCATTGATCAGTGAATCAGAAAGAAAGAAAAGTCTTGTTTTTACTAATAATTTATTATTATTTATTCCATTCAACCAGTGAATGAAGAAAACGTTTGGAAGCAGCCGAGATTTTATAGGATGAAGAACAGCTTCGTCTGGAAACAGTCAAGCAGCAGCAAAAACATGGTTTTATTAACCAAAAGCCAGCAGTTTTCTGTTTCTAACCACCAGAAGATCATATTTGGAGGCAGTTTGTGTTTTTAAACTAACAGACGATGAAGTTTGGAGGTAGTTTGTGCATCCTGAACGTTGGCGGTCGCAGGTTTTCCTTCTCGGCCGAGCTGATGAAGCGACTCCCTCTGAGCAGACTGAGCCGGCTGCATCGCTGCGTGTCGGAGAGCGAGTTGCTGGAGCTCTGCGACGACTACGATCGCGACAGGAACGAGTTTTTCTTTGACCGGCACTCGGAGGCGTTCAGCTTCATCATGCTGTACGTGCAGCACGGGAAGCTGCGCTTCGTGCCGCACATGTGTGAACTGTCCTTCTATAACGAGATGCTGTACTGGGGCCTGGAGAGCTCCGACCTGCAGCTGTGCTGCCAGCGCCGGCTGGACGACCGCATGTCCGACTGCTTCGTCCATTTCTTCCCCGAGGAGGAGCCGCAGCGCCCCGAGGAGCCCCGGGGCCGCTGGCTGGAGAAGATGAGGAGGACGTTCGAGGAGCCCACGTCCTCAGTGGCAGCGCAGATCCTGGCATCATTGTCGGTGCTGTTCGTCCTCGTCTCCATGGTGATGCTGTGTGCCAGCACCTTACCGGACTGGAAGGCTGCCGAGACCCTGGACCAGCACAGGTAGGACATGGATCACATGATTCACCTGTGTTCACAGAGACGCTCCAATCAGGTGCAGGTTTGTTCATCAGTCAAATCCTGCAGGTTCACTGCACATGATTGGACACAACTGGTCTGTAGTTTACATCTGCAACTCTGATTGGACCGTCATGTTCATCTACAACTCCACCAGCCCATGTCTCTCTTCTCTCATTAGTCTGTCCGTCTCTCTGATTGGTCTGTCCCTCTCTCTCATTGGTTGTCCCTCTCTCTCATTGGTTGTCCATCCCTCTGATTGGTTGTCCCTCTCTGATTTGTCTGTCCCTCTCTCTGATTGGTTGTCCCTCTCTCTCATTGGTCTGTCCGTCTCTCTGATTGGTCTGTCCCTCTCTGATTGGTCTGTCCCTCTCTCTGATTGGTTGTCCCTCTCTCTCATTTGTCTGTCCGTCTCTCTGATTGGTCTGTCCCTCTCTCTGATTGGTCTGTCCCTCTCTCTGATTGGTTGTCCCTCTCTCTCATTGGTCTGTCCCTCTCTCTCATTGGTTGTCCATCCCTCTCATTGGTCTGTCCGTCTCTCTGATTGGTCTGTCCCTCTCTCTCATTGGTTGTCCATCTCTCTAATTGGTCTGTCCGTCTCTCTGATTGGTCTGTCCATCTCTCTGATTGGTTGTCCATCTCTCTAATTGGTCTGTCCGTCTCTCTGATTGGTTGTCCCTCTCTCTCATTGGTTGTCCATCTCTCTGATTGGTCTGTCCCTCTCTCTGATTGGTCTGTCCGTCTCTCTGATTAGTCTGTCTGTCTCTCTGATTGGTCTGTCTGTGTCTCTGATTGGTCTGTCCCTCTCTCTCATTGGTTGTCCATCTCTCTCTGATTTGTCTGTCTCTCTCTCCTGTCTCTGATTGGTTGTTTCCAGGATCATCGAGGCGGTGTGTATTGGTTGGTTCACTGCTGAGTGTATCGTCCGTTTCATTGTGTCTCGGGACAAATGTGAATTTGTCCGTCGTCCTTTGAACATCATCGACCTGCTGGCCATCACGCCGTACTACGTCTCCGTTACTGTGACGATCCTGACGGGGGAGAACTCCCAGCTGCAGCGGGCTGGCGTCACACTGCGCGTGCTGCGCATCATGCGGATCTTCTGGGTGATCAAGCTGGCGCGTCACTTCCTGGGGCTGCAGACACTCGGCCTGACGCTGCGCCGCTGCTACCGTGAGATGGTGATGCTGCTGGTCTTCATCTGTGTCGCCATGGCGATCTTCAGCGCACTGGCCCAGCTGCTTGAGCACGGCCTCGACCTGGAGGCCAGCAACCAGGACTACGCCAGCATCCCCGCCGCCTGCTGGTGGGTCATCATCTCCATGACGACGGTGGGCTACGGGGACATGTATCCGGTGACGGTGGCGGGACGCGTGCTGGGTGGGATCTGCGTGGTGAGCGGCATCGTACTGCTGGCGCTGCCCATCACCTTCATCTACCACAGCTTCATCCAGTGCTACCACGAGCTGAAGATCCGGTCCACCCGCTGCACCCGCCCTCTTTCGCCCGAGTTCATCAGCTGATGGTAGCGGCGGCCAGGTGACAGCGTCACCGGCCAGGTGACAGCAGTGATGGTCGGATGACCTCTGCACTAACCAGGAGGATGCAGCGCTGCGGACGCCTTATAATCACCTACAAGTACAAAATGTTTCATCAGGTCCTTTCAAACCTTTTCACAGCTTTAATACCTGTTGAAACGCTGCCTCACCTGTTTCTCAGTTTTTCCATCCATCCCATAATACCATCATAGTGATGCTGTATTGCAGAGGTCAGCTGATTTTCACACAGTGAGTTTAGTTTAGTTGTGTAACGTCTCAGCAGATTCATCGTAACTCACAGAAACCTTTGTACTGATTGACAAACAGACACTTTGTGTGCAAAGACTGAAACTCTTTTATAAAAGAAGGAAACTGAAGCTCTGATCTGTTGTCTCAGAGCAGATTGATCATCATTATTTCCTCTTCACGTCTGTAATGATGCGACTGTGAGCTTCAGGAGTTAATCCGCCAGTCTGTGCTGTAACTGGATCTGTTGGACGGGCTGGACGCTGTCCACGGTTTCCACGGTGACGGCAGAGTCAGAGACGGGAAGTTGAAGTGGTGGAAACATTTTGAATGTCGGGTTCATCGAGCTGTTGAAGCGTGAATGTCGATTATCTCGCTCTTCTTCTCCTTTGTCACATCCTGCCAGGACTTTCTGTGTCTGGATTTCTAGATTAGTTCCTGTTTTATTTTGAAATGTTTTCTCCTTTTGTCTTGTTACCTTTTACTTCCTGTGTTTTCCCGCCTTTTTTGATTACCTCGTGTTTCACCAGTGAGTCGTCTGCTTATCTGCTCAGTGTTGCTTGTTCCTGTGTCTCAGTCTTCTGAGTTATTCAGTAGATGTTCTGCCTGCCGTCTTCTGCGTCTGGGTCACCTGCTTCACTCACCTTGAGACGTTCTTCAGTGTTAAATACTGCAGAGTTACAACCAAAGCACAAGCGGACCGACTGTCCCTTTAACCTTCAGTCTGTTTGTTTCTGTCTTTCTGAAACATTTTGTCTCTCAACAGTCAGATCAACAGTTTTTATCCCAATGGAGCAAAAACTCTGTTTTTAATCTTTTAATCATCTGCAGAGTCTGAACCTGTTCATTGATCACAATCATTATTGATTAGTTAAAGATTGTTTTGACTCTAAACTTTTATGTACTTTAACTGCAGTAAAGAATCTGAGTACTTCCAGCTCTGAGACAGACAGAAACATTTTAACAGGAAGTTTCTCTTTCATGTAAAACTCCAGAATCTGTGAATCTGTAAATATATTTAATATCTAAAGTTTTCCTGCTGGACACCAGAAGTTTCCTCCTTCACTGTAAAGTTTCTGAGAAGAAGAAGAAGAAGAAGAAGAAAAGTCAAACTGATCATAAACTCAGTGCGAAGTTCACATAATCATCATCATCATCATCATCATCATCATCATTGTCACTGTGTGAAACATGACACTAAATATTCAGGATACACAGCAGGCAGGTAAAAACATCTAACATCATAATGATGTCATAATGACATCATAATGATGTAAATGGGGTTTACTTCACGCAGTATAAATCTAATAAATCATAAAATGTCAGCGAGCGGAGCAGAGGAGGGAGTGTCGTCATGACAACAACATTCAATATGGAAACAACCAACCAACACAATAAATAATCAATATATTAAATAATCACCATAATAAATAATCAACATATTAAATAATCACATTAAATAATCACCATAATAAATAATCAACATATTAAACAACCAACATATTAAATAATCAACATATTAAACAACCAACATATTAAATAATCACCATAATAAATAATCACCATAATAAATAATCACCATAATAAATAATCACCATAATAAATAATCAACCTATTAAACAACCAACATATTAAATAATCACCATAATAAATAATCACCATAATAAATAATCACCATAATAAATAATCAACATATTAAACAACCAACATATTAAATAATCACCATAATAAATAATCAACATATTAAATAATCAACATAATAAATAACCACCATAATAAATAACCAACATAATAAATAATCAACATATTAAATAATCACCATAATAAATAACCACCATAACAAATAACCAACATAATAAATAATCAACATAATAAATAATCACCATAATAAATAATCACCATAATAAATAACCAACATAATAAATAATCACCATAATAAATAATCACCATAATAAATAACCAACATAATAAATAATCACCATAATAAATAATCAACATAATAAATAATCACCATAATAAATAACCAACATAATAAATAACCAACATAATAAATAACCACCATAATAAATAATCACCATAATAAATAATCAACATAATAAATAATCACCATAATAAATAACCAACATAATAAATAATCACCATAATAAATAATCACCATAATAAATAACCAACATAATAAATAATCACCATAATAAATAATCAACATAATAAATAACCAACATAATAAATAATCACCATAATAAATAATCACCATAATAAATAACCAACATAATAAATAATCACCATAATAAATAATCAACATAATAAATAATCACCATAATAAATAACCAACATAATAAATAATCACCATAATAAATAATCAACATAATAAATAATCACCATAATAAATAACTAACATATCAAATAACCAGCATAATAAATAATGAACATATTAAATAACCAACATAATAAATAACCAACATAATAAATAACCAACATAATAAATAATCACCATAATAAATAACCAACATAATAAATAACCAACATATTAAATAACCAACATAATAAATAACCAACATAGTAAATAACCAACATAATAAATAACCAACATATTAAATAACCAACATAATAAATAACCAACATAATAAATAATCACCATAATAAATAACCAACATATTAAATAATCACCATAATAAATAACCAACATAATAAATAACACAAACATATGAATCACCATAATCAACTTTACTGAATAATAATAAGTGATTTGCAGTTTTCATTTTGTTTCTAACAGTAAATATCTGCAGGTGTTTCGTGTTTGAGGGTAAAGAAACAAAAAGAATAAATAACAGAGATGATGTCACATGACTGACGCATGTAAACAAAGAGCTTCATCAAACAAAAGGTTTTAATGACTCATCATCATAAATAAACAATATTTGACTAAAACAATGAACTGAGTCACACAGCAAACAGTGTTCAATGGAACTGTTTCACTTTCTAGAACTAAACTGTAATAATAGTTTATAATAATAATAATATAAATATTCATTATTCCAGCAGGTGTTTGTCTCATATTTCATATTCAGCTTCAGTTTAAATGAAATTAAAGATTCAAACACGTTACAGAAACTTGTGTTTTTATTATTTTTATTTGGAAGCTGTGATGTCACTTCAGTTTCTTCTTCTTGGAATAAATAAAATCTGAACTCTATTCTGTTGTTTTATTTACTTCATGTATTTATTTTTCATTCACTAATTTTCATTTTATTTCTTATGTTCTGTTTGTGAGATAAATAAAAACACATGAAGTCAGCGGTTAAATTACACACCAACTTTATTCAGCAAACATCTTTTCATTTTTGCTTAATGATGCTGTTTTGACAAAAATTATTAAATTGATTATTAGATGATCACCTGGAAGACGATCAGTCGGTCTTAACTGTCGCTCACATGATTATTCTGTTTATCTGTTTTATACTTTAATGTTTTATGTGTTTTATAGGTGAGTAGTTTTACTATTTTTGTCTTTATCTGTTTTTGTTTTCTCATTGATTCCAATCAATCATGTTGATATGATGATAAAGGTGGTGTCGTCAAGGTAACAAGATGTCTCGTTAAGTGCTGCCACATTCCTGTTTAAACCATTTGGAGACATTGCAGCCTCTCAAACTCACCAGGTGACGTCAATAAAGCCCGTGAGGGTTCAAGATCCAGGGTTCAGGGTTCAGGATCCAGAGTTTAAAGTCGAGGATTCAGGGTTCAGGGTTTAAGGTTCAGGGTTCAGGGTTTAGGGTCCAGGGTTAAGGGTCCAGAGTTTAAGGTTCAGGGTTCAGGGTTTAGGGTCCAGAGTTAAGGGTTCAGGGTTTAAGGTTCAGGGTTCAGGGTTCAGGGTTTAGGTTCCAGGACTCAGAGTTTAGGGTCCAAGGTTCAGGGTTTAGAGTTCAGGTTCAGGGTTTAGAGTCCAGGGTTCAGAGTTTAGGGGCGAAGGTTCAGGGTTTAAGGTCCAAGGGTCAAGGTTCAGGGTTCAAGGTTCAGGGTTTAGGGTCCAGGGTTCAGAGTTTAGAGTCCAAGGTTCAGGGTTTAAGGTCCAAGGTTCAAGGTTCAGGGTTTAGGGTTCATGGTTCAGGGTTTAAGGTTTAGGGTTCAGGGTTTAAGTTTCAGGGTTCAGGGTTTAGGGTCCAGGGTTCAGAGTTTAGAGTTTAGGGTTAAGGGTTCAGGGTTCAGGGTTTAGGGTCCAAGGTTCAAGGTTCAGGGTCCAGGGTTCAGGGTCCAAGGTTTGAATCAGCTGAAACTATAACTGCACCTACGTGGCACAGCAGCCGTTCATTAACAGGATCGATCCGGTTCTGACGGTAATCAATGTTCTGTGTTCTGCTACTAATCTACACCATAAAGAGATCAGCTGTTACACTCAGATTCCAGGTTTACATGGTGGGATTGTTTATAATAAAGCAGCAGTTCAACAATAAGAGGCTGCAGGTTTGTTGTTTAACGTGTCGGTGAGACGATGAAATACTAACACACTCACACACACACACTCACACTCACACACACTCACACACACACACTCACACACACACACTCACACTCACACACACACACACACACACTCACACTCACACACACTCACACACACACACTCACACACACACACTCACACTCACACACACACACACACACACACACACTCACACACACACACACACACACACACACACACTCACAGACACACACACACACTCACACACACACACACACTCACACACACACACACACACACACAGACACTCACACACACTCACACATTCACACACACAGACACACAGCTACGGTGGCTGAGGAGGACAATACACTACAGGAGATCAAAACTAAATTGAAAACATGATTAAAACAGACATGAAGATAACTGAGTCTTCATCACCATCATCATCATCATCATCTGTCATCACAGGTATTTTTGCAGGAATAATGAGGATAAACTATGAGCTGTGTTTGTTTAACTGCTAAAAATATATTTATACATAAATGTTGATATTTGTGACATCAAAATTAAACCTTAATTGATTGAAATGTACAAACATGAACTCAATCAACAGTATTTACACTAGAAGCTCACCTGAGCTCCGCCGCCATCTTTTCTTTCTCTGCGTCATCAGATACACGTCATCACGTTTAGGGCGCGGTCTCTGTGAACCAGCAGCCCACGAGCCATAAGAGGAAGTTCAACTTCCTTCAGGCTCGTGCTGCTGCAGCTGGAACAGCAGGTGAGCGCGTGAGACACGCAGGTGAGATGTACTACCGACTGAACGGAGTGACGCAGCGGCTCACCGGAGCTCCCGCCGCCGCCTGCAGCCCGCAGGTGAGCTCATGCTAATGCTAAAGCTAACACTGATCCATTATTTAATGGTTTAGCTCTGATCTGACGTCAGAGAGGCTGCCTGAATAGTTGAGACAAACATCCTGATCTGATCAGCTGATAGTGTTATCGATGATCAGTGACGTCAGCTGTAACTAACAATTATTTCTATCATCGATTGATCTGATCAGTGCTGCTGATGGAGGAATATTGATCCGGACCTGCTCTGTGTGGAAAGAATCCTGAGATCATTTTGGCGCTATATAAAAAAATTGATTGATTGATTGATTGATTATCTTCTGGATTAATCAATTGGTCAGCAGCAACAATAAAATGAACCGAAACGATTGATTATCAAAATAATTGCTGATTATTTTTCTTTCAATCATCTAATTGTTTTATTGATTAATTGTTTCTGCTCTAATTTAATTAATGAGGTCTGTCATTATTGTTTATTGATCTTTTAGTTGATCACATCCGTTTTTATCCTAAACGTGTTTCTGTCACGTATAGTCTCTCAGTGAACTCTTTATTGATCAGTTGACCGTTTTAATGATCTTTTTATTGATCAGCTGGAGGAAGTTTAACAAAACTTTTTGAATCTTTAGTAAAAAAAAAAATCTTTTCATGACAAAAAGAAAACCAAGAGCTGAGTATTGATTAATCTATGAACAGATCAAACTATCAAGGACTGTTATTGATTAATGTATTGATAGTTTCAGCTGCAGTCAGAGACACATGTGCCAAACTCTGTTGTGTTATTGACTCTAATTGAATAGAAAGATTTTTCTATTTATTATTTAATTATTGATCCCCCTTCAGGTGTCAAATGATAAGCTGAACATTGTCTGATCAGTGTTATTGATCGTTTGTGTTCAGAGGACAAACAGGAAGTTGCTGCAGCTTCAATTAAACAAATAGAAGAAGAAGTTTGACATCCTGGATCTGTTTCACTGACACAACCTCAGTCACACATTTATTAGTTTCAATAAGTGATTATTAGTTTTATTAATGATTATAAATCATTAATACTGTTAACTTATTAACTGAAGTCAATTTGTTTCTGTGAGTTTAATGTAAATGATGTTTAAACAGATGTTTGTTCAGCCTGTTTATTTAAACATGACGAGGATCTGAATGTCCAGACTCACCTGCTGCACCTGCTGCACCTGCTGCACCTGCTGCACCTGCTGCACCTGCTGCACTCAGATCAATAATAATAAAACACATGATTCTGTTTTATAAAACTTTCCAGCTCTATATTTATAAGAAAGTCACAAATGACCTCCTAACTGCATCGGACAAAGGATTTGTCTCTATACTTGTCCTGTTAGATCTTAGTGCTGCATTCGACACAATCGACCATCAAATCCTTTTGCAGAGACTGGAACATTTAATTGGCATTAAAGGAACTGCATTAAGCTGGTTTAAGTCCTATTTATCAGACCGATTTCAGTTTGTACATGTTAATGATGAATCCTCCGTGAAGGCAAAAGTTAGACACGGAGTTCCACAAGGTTCTGTACTTGGACCAATACTATTCACCTTGTATATGCTTCCTTTAGGTAATATTATTAGGAAACACTTCATAGATTTTCAGTGTTATGCAGATGATACCCAATTATATTTATCAATGAAGCCTGATGAAACCAATCAGTTAAACAAACTCCAAACATGCCTTAACGACATAAAGACCTGGATGACCTGCAATTTTCTGCTACTAAACTCAGATAAAACTGAAGTTATTGTGCTTGGCCCTAAACACCTTAGAAACACATTATCTAATGATAAAGCTACTCTGGATGGCATTACCCTGGCCTCCAGCACCATCGTAAGGAATCTGGGAGTTATCTTTGATCAGGATATGTCCTTTAACTCCCACATAAATCAAATTTCAAGGACTGCCTTTTTTCACTTACGTAATATCACAAAAATCAGGCACATCCTGTCCCAAAAAGATGCAGAAAAACTAGTTCACGCATTTGTTACTTCTAGGCTGGATTATTGTAATTCCTTATTATCAGGCTGCCCTAACAAGTCTCTAAAGACTCTCAAGCTGGTCCAGAATGCAGCTGCACGTGTTCTGACTAAAACTAGAAAAAGAGACCACATTTCTCCCATTTTAGCTTCACTACATTGGCTTCCTGTAAAGAGTGGAATCCTCTTCATCTGTATGTATTTATGTATCATTAATGTCACTAACTCGGCTTCTTCTCCAGAGTTTTTGTGCTTCCTCGGCTTGCAGGTTCTTGTGGATCGTGGTTGTGGGCCACCTGCTGCTGTGGTCCTGCTTGACACCCACACCTCTTATCCTTTCTATCATTATTATCATTGTTATTATTATTGTTGTTATTATGCTTCTCTGTGTCTCCCTCTTTCTTTCTCTCTCAACCCAACTGGTCGAGCCAGACGGCGCCACCTAGAGTCGGGTTCTGCTGCAGGTTTCTTCCCGTTAAAGGGGAGTTTTTCCTGCTGCTGATGGAGGAATGTTGGGTCTCTGTAGATGAAAGAGTCCAGTCTAGACCTGCTCTATGTGGGAACAGCCCTGAGATAACTTCTGAAACAATAACTCACCTGTCTGTCTGTCTCTACCTGTCTGTGTGCAGGGTCTGCGTCCAGGTGTCCCACCTGTCAGTCCTCCGGCCATCTTTGCATCTCCGACGAAGCTGGCATCAGAAACAGGAAGTCAGGTTGAGTACCTGGGAGCCAACCGAGTCCCCGACCTGCAGAGACTCTTCCAGGTACGCTGTGGTGTCACTCAGGTTATTGTTAATATGGATCATGTGACCAGTCTCAGGTGAGACAGTTGACCTGTGTGTCTCTCTCTGCACAGAGGTCGGACAGACTCCCGGTCCACCTGAAGGGGGGCGTGATTGACAAGCTGCTGTACCGGACGACCATGAGCCTGACGGCGGGGGGGGTGCTCTACTGCCTGGTGGCACTCTACTTTGCCGCTCAGCCCAGCGACAAGTGATGCTGCTGCACTCTGATTGGACGACAGGATTCTGTGCACTGACAAAAGGAGGAGGGACAGCCGGGGGTTTCTGATGACGCGTTCAGGGACAGCCGGAGGTTTGGGACGACGCGTTCAGGGACGGCCGGAGGTTTGGGACGACGTGTTCAGGGACGGCCGGAGGTTTCTGACGACGCGTTCAGGGACGGCCGGAGGTTTGGGACGACGCGTTCAGGGACGGCCGGAGGTTTCGGACGACGCGTTCAGAGACGGCCGGAGGTTTCGGACGACGCGTTCAGGGACGGCCGGAGGTTTGGGACGACGCGTTCAGGGACGGCCGGAGGTTTGGGACGACGCGTTCAGGGACGGCCGGAGGTTTCTGACGACGCGTTCAGGGACGGCCGGAGGTTTCTGACGACGCGTTCAGGGACGGCCGGAGGTTTGGGACGACGCGTTCAGGGACGGCCGGAGGTTTCGGACGACGCGTTCAGAGACGGCCGGAGGTTTCGGACGACGCGTTCAGGGACGGCCGGAGGTTTGGGACGACGCGTTCAGGGACGGCCGGAGGTTTCTGACGACGCGTTCAGGGACGGCCGGAGGTTTCAGGCGACGCGTTCAGGGACGGCCGGAGGTTTCGGACGACGCGTTCAGAGACGGCCGGAGGTTTCGGACGACGCGTTCAGGGACGGCCGGAGGTTTGGGACGACGCGTTCAGGGACGGCCGGAGGTTTCTGACGACGCGTTCAGGGACGGCCGGAGGTTTCTGACGACGCGTTCAGGGACGGCCGGAGGTTTCGGACGACGCGTTCAGAGACGGCCGGAGGTTTCGGACGACGCGTTCAGGGACAGCCGGAGGTTTCTGATGATGTGTTCAGGAATAGTCTGTTAACAGAGCTCTGTAGAAAACTGATGATGAAGATGACACATAAATAATAAAGTTTATTTTGTTGTTAAAGAATCAACGTTTGGTTTTCTCCTGTGCAGCTCTCTGACAGCTGATGAACAGTTTTTATTCTCAGGTTTGATCCAAAGTGAAGAATTTTAACTTTGAGCAGATCAATAAATAAATGAATCTGATTGTCTGCTGAACATCAGTTCAGGGTTTTACTACGAAGCCAGTTCAACATATCCAGTCTTTCTTTGTGTGAACTGGATCAACAAACCCTAAACTCTCGATCAGAGATCAGTGCTATCACGACGGTGAATATGAACTTTCTTTGTTAACTCCGGCTTTCTGCTTCAGGCTCTGTGTGCGTCCCCATGAAAGGAGGCGTTTGGCGTCATTTGACTGCTTCAGTCAGGAGGAACCGGTCATTATAACGTTATCACAGCAAAAAGCAACACTGTTGCTGCAAATAAGGTGAGAGAGGAACGCTGGCAGAACAAATTCATTCATTAAAAAGTAATTAGTTTATATACTTATTTTACCACTCAATGCTCTCTCTGTGCCTCCCACATCCAGAGCTCTTAAACTTTAAACTTGATGCAGCAGATTTAAACAAACTGTCTGACTCTGTCCCAGAATGAAGCATCAGTGGAAACCACTTTAGATTCTGACCCAAAGTGAAATTAATATTATAGATTGAATATTATCTGTGATAAATACCAATAGATTCATCTTTTTTTTTTTGTTCAAAGTATTTCTTCATTAGTTTTTATTTGTTTGTTTGTTTTATTTGAAATACAGTTTGATATATTGTAACAAAATCCCATCCTGCAAGTAACCCAAACCTCTCGCACCATTACACATTTACAATATGACATCAAATCAATGATAAGTCTGATAAAAGACTAATCAATGTTCTAATCGGTGTTCTAATAGCTGCAGTAGCAGCAGTGTTAAACAGACTTTGCAGTAAATCAGGTAGTTGGTGAAAGTTTTGTATCAAATAGTTGTAGAAAAAGATACCAGAGCAAAAAACTCTCTCTTGTAAATAAAAAGGGGAGTCAGAGGTTCTTTATTGCCGGCAAAAAAAGGGGAGCAATCAGCACTTTTACAAAGAACCAAATCGCTCCAAAGGTTTTTTCTTTGGGTCATTGTTTTTATGTCCTTGGGTCGGCTTAGGTCACACCTTATCATCCACCCTCCCTAATGTTTGACCAATTATTATGTTACTTTTATCTCCGTCACTCGTTGTTGGTCAAAACTCTTCAAAACAGGTTTTGAGGTGTTTGAGGATATGTACTGGCATATTCAATTCTACCTGATTATATCCAATTTTTATATAAGTATTGGGAATCATTTCACACCATTATTGCCAAATTGTCTTCTGGCCTTTTATTTTTTTATAAGTTATTCTAGTCATTTTACAGCCTTATTTCTTGATCTCCTCCAGAGAGTATTTTTGAAAGGTGAAGACTTTAGCAGACCCAAGCAAAGTGACATGTAATACAAACACACTCAAATTTCTCCAGTGTATGATTATGATTCTTCTACCGTGCCTCTATACGTACAGTGTGATTAAATATGGTTCATGAGATTATAACTACACCAATACAAATTGTATCACACTAGCCCTTATTGCTTATAAACTTATAAAATCAATCTGCATAGCTTAATATTGTCTTTAAGCACACCAATGACTTTTAATGAAAATACACCACAAAAGGACGGCGCTGGTCTGCTCCGGACCAGGTTAAGTTTGTTACCATGGTGATGTAGCAGGTTAAAAGAGAGACGCCTTCGTGACATTGAAAACTCCGGCTTTATGCTCAACATACCTCGCTAACCCACTGATCTGGCTTCCTGGTCCGCCCCCTCCGGAGTGAAAGTGCGTCAGATTGTTTTCAGAGCTGAGTGATGAACACAGACTCTGATCATCTGGACCGGATCTCTCCTGATCCCACTTGATCCTCTTGTTATGAGTCCTGATCCTCCTTATTACTGTTGGATTATTGCGGATCAGCTGTTCTCTTTACTTTAATATGAAACCAGCCAATCAAATCAGACCTGAGAGCAGCTTCAGTCACATGATGAGTCAGTGTTTGTAGACATCATTTATATTATAAACAGTTCATGTTCAGAAACAATGAACTGAGTGATTTATTGATCACATCCACATCTGTTTGTATCTCCTGTGACACATCTTTAATGTTCGTGTCTTCTGTTACCGTGGTTACAGCGGTTACCACGGTTACAGGATAGCGTTGAACCTGTTGTCCTTCACATATCATTTAGTTTTTACATTCTTCTTCTTCTCTTTCCTAATGTGTCGTGTTCACAGTCAGCTGCAGAAGCTTCAGCTCATTAAAGGAGCAGTTCACATATGCAATCAATCAATCAATCAATCAATCAATCAATCAAACATTCAATCTTTATTTGTGTAGCAAACAACTGACAAAACGTAGGATGTTAAAAATGGATTTAGAGACGAATGCACCAAAATAATTAAAAAGCAAAAATGTAAAAGTTAATTGAATGAGACAATAATTGATGGGTAGATCATAGAAGATAATAAAAGCAATAAAAATAACAGTTAAGAAATAAAATTATGAAATACTACTGCTGGTATATAGTATAACAGTATAATAGGATGGTATATATATAGTATAACGCTGGTATCTACATGTATTCTTCTTTATGTCAGGTTGGTGTGACTGGTAACGCTGGTATCTACGTGTATTCTTCTTTATGTCAGGTTGGTTTGACTGGTAACACTGGTATCTACGTGTATTCTTCTTTATGTCAGGTTGGTTTGACTGGTAACGCTGGTATCTACATGTATTCTTCTTTATGTCAGGTTGGTGTGACTGGTAACACTGGTATCTACGTGTATTCTTTATGTCAGGTTGGTGTGACTGGTAACACTGGTATCTACGTGTATTCTTTATGTCAGGTTGGTGTGACTGGTAACACTGGTATCTACGTGTATTCTTTATGTCAGGTTGGTGTGACTGGTAACACTGGTATCTACGTGTATTCTTCTTTATGTCAGGTTGGTGTGACTGGTAACACTGGTATCTACGTGTATTCTTTATGTCAGGTTGGTTTGACTGGTAACGCTGGTATCTACGTGTATTCTTTATGTCAGGTTGGTGTGACTGGTAACACTGGTATCTACGTGTATTCTTTATGTCAGGTTGGTTTGACTGGTAACGCTGGTATCTACATGTATTCTTTATGTCAGGTTGGTGTGACTGGTAATGCTGGTATCTACGTCTATTCTTTATGTCAGGTTGGTTTGACTGGTAACGCTGGTATCTACATGTATTCTTTATGTCAGGTTGGTGTGACTGGTAATGCTGGTATCTACGTGTATTCTTCTTTATGTCAGGTTGGTGTGACTGGTAACGCTGGTATCTACGTGTATTCTTTATGTCAGGTTGGTGTGACTGGTAACGCTGGTATCTACGTGTATTCTTTATGTCAGGTTGGTGTGACTGGTAACACTGGTATCTACGTGTATTCTTTATGTCAGGTTGGTTTGACTGGTAACGCTGGTATCTACGTGTATTCTTCTTTATGTCAGGTTGGTGTGACTGGTAACGCTGGTATCTACATGTATTCTTCTTTATTTCAGGTTGGTGTGACTGGTAACACTGGTATCTACGTGTATTCTTCTTTATGTCAGGTTGGTGTGACTGGTAACGCTGGTATCTACGTGTATTCTTTATGTCAGGTTGGTGTGACTGGTAACGCTGGTATCTACGTGTATTCTTCTTTATGTCAGGTTGGTTTGACTGGTAACACTGGTATCTACGTGTATTCTTCTTTATGTCAGGTTGGTGTGACTGGTAACGCTGGTATCTACATGTATTCTTCTTTATGTCAGGTTGGTTTGACTGGTAACACTGGTATCTACGTGTATTCTTCTTTATGTCAGGTTGGTGTGACTGGTAACACTGGTATCTACGTGTATTCTTTATGTCAGGTTGGTGTGACTGGTAACGCTGGTATCTACATGTATTCTTTATGTCAGGTTGGTGTGACTGGTAACGCTGGTATCTACGTGTATTCTTCTTTATGTCAGGTTGGTGTGACTGGTAACGCTGGTATCTACATGTATTCTTTATGTCGGGTTGGTGTGACTGGTAACACTGGTATCTACGTGTATTCTTCTTTATGTCAGGTTGGTTTGACTGGTAACGCTGGTATCTACATGTATTCTTTATGTCGGGTTGGTGTGACTGGTAACACTGGTATCTACGTGTATTCTTCTTTATGTCGTGTTGGTTCACAAAGTTCAGTTATTGATTAATATGATAGGAATAATGTTAAATGTGAACGTTTTTACATATCTCATGTTTACAATCAGCTTCTGTGTGTGTGTGTGTTGCAATCACATTTAATATGTTACACACACACACACACACACACACAGTTCAGACTGATGAGACAAAGATCCAAATATTGTGGAGCGTGTCATATCACTGGCCTTGTTACCATGGAGACGGTCACTGGATGCTTGAAGTGAGGCATCACATTAACACACACACACACACACACACACACACACACACAGCGATATACAGACAGTGTGTGTATATCGCTGTGTGTGTGTGTGTGTGTGTGTGTGTGTGTGTGTGTGTGTGTGTGTGTGTGTGTGTGTGTCATAGACTGTTCGGACGCCTCCAACTGTAAACAGCGTTATGACTCTTTCTGTTATGAATTTTTGATCTGTGGAGGTTTTATCTGTCAAACTTTGATTTAAAAATCTGTGATGTCATCAGAATGTAAAGTCCATTGGCTGAGCGGGAACTGGTGGGCGGGGCCAGCGGGGGAAACACTACTACACGTATGCGCCAGCTGAGCAGTTCTTATTGGAGTGAATGCAGCTCTTAAGATACATCCACGAGTTCATGTTAGTCATCAAACAAAGACCAGAAGGAAACGGGTCATCATTAGGACCCTGAGCTGTTTCTCAGGCTGCGGTCTTGTCTGTACTTGTGAAACATCATCAGTACTGTTCCAGTTACAGACCAAATGCCTGAATGTGTTCTTGCTCTGCCTGTTTTTATCGAGGATGCATCAGAGCTGACAGCCAAGTAATGTCAGCGATGGCAGAGATTTAGGGCCTCCTCGTCTCCCGTCTCCTCCGTCCTCCTGCCCAACACCCAGAAATCCATCTCAGCACGTCATGTTTAAGGATGTCTCAGTTCCTAAAATGCATCTGGAGAAAGCGGAGCGAGGATGCACAGGTGTATCCTTTGCAGAAGTCTTTTCGGCACCTGTGACGTATAACAGAGGCGGCATTTGTAGTGCGTCACACAATAGAATGTGTGTGTGTGCGCGTGCATATATATTATTACGTTGTGACTTGACTTAAAAGTAAATATATAAATTATCATAATAACTGTTCTGCTCATCTGTCAGAGAAATACAGCGGTAGGCTGTAACGAAACAAAGGACAGGTGATGCAGCTCTGCCGCATGTTATATTTCGAGGATCCAACTGACCAATCAATAAACAGATTGGATCAAAGGGGTGTTGCCGTCCATTAAAAAACTTCTGCATAGGATACACCTCACCTGCTCCTCACCTGAACCGGAAGTTGTTCCTGATGCGCCATTTTGACGAGCGTCTCGAGTCTCTTATTCTGCTCGGAGGAAACATGAGAGCGGCCTCACAGGAAGTCTTTTACCGGCCGACACGCCCCCTTATTGGATATCAGTTATTGATTGGACGCTGCAGCTGATCAGACTGATCTGATACATCACTGCAGTTTCACACCGAAGTGAAGACAAATTATAGATTCACTGTATCACTCCCAAGTTTTATGTTTTATTTGTTTTCTGATTCATCATCTAGTTAAAATCTATTAATTGTCAGTCTGATCAACAAAAGAATCGTAAACAACTTTCTTCATTTATTAGTAAGATTTTCTTTTCATGATGTTATTTCCTCCATTAAACTGTTTCTTGCTGACAGACAGACTCTTCTTGACTTTAATTTGATCCATAATAACAGTTAAACACATTTATATTTTAGTTACATCATTTCCATTTGCCCTGAAACATTTAGCCAAATACATATTTTCCAGTGTTCAGAAGACACCCGGGTCATATCCTGAGTTATTCAATAATGAATTCACAATCAGAATATCAATAAATATAGACTCAAATAATCAATAAATAGTATAAACACATTCTGTGAGTAGAAAAGGTTCCTGTGCGTCTGAGCAGGACACAGTATAAATATAGAATGCAGGTTTTTTATTGAGGTGTTTGTTAAACAGGAAACAGGCTGCAGAGAGGAAACAGCTGCTCTAGCGGTGATAACTTTATTAGTATTAACACAGTGCACATGTGTACAGACACAAACTCCATCAGAAGTTTCTACAGCTGTTAAAGCTGACTGACAGCTGATCCAGCTGTGATCAGCTGTCGCCGTCATCAGAAACGGACGTCGCTTCACATGACGCTTCAGAGGAGAGGGCGTCTCAAGTCTCTTAAAACACATTTCCTCGTTTGGTTTCCTTGCGTCTCTCCTGCATCCACGTTGGAGGGAGTAAAAGTGAGGGAACCGTGGATGCAATTTAAGAGACTTGGGGTGCAGCCCAGGGGTTTCCTCTCTCCTCCAGGTGCATTTAAGGGATTGGAAGATCCTCCATGATGGCGGGGAGAGGACGGGTCACGGAGGAGAGAGGAGGAAGCATAGAATTAGCGAATTGAAAAGCACCTGTTGTAAATGTGAAATTGAGATTATTGAATATCAGTCCGCTAGGTGGCACTGCAACACTGACATAGTGGCCAGTTGAGAGTTCAGCACATAGTAGAAGAAACTAGTTCCCGCTGTGCCATAAAAACTGTTGTGACCCAGCTGCACACTTCCTTCACCAGGAGCGAGTAAAACTCCTCCCTGTTCAAACAGAAGCTTCCCGTAAGTCACACACCCCTCTACATCGGACGCGATGACGTAGCGCAGCGACGGGCCGAAGCGGCCAATGAATGCGGCGTTTACGTATGACGTGTATTACAGGAAGCAGCTGTGTTGTCTCTTAGCAGCAGTCGGTGATCAGCGGTGTTTTGATTGTTGTTTTCCAGCTCAAACTGCTTCATACGGACGGATCTCAGGTAAGACCGACTGTGTCCCGGTAAAGGGGACTCTGTTACGGTTTAATCTCTCGTTTATTCGGCCTGAACACACTTATTATCACTTTACTCCGTTAGCATTAGCATTAGCCGCTTCCTGTTAGCGCTGAGTTCAGGAACTCGCTGCTCGTCTTTAACAGAAACGGTCACTGACGGTAAATAACGGAGGTTACCGGGAGTTACCGGCGCTGTGCGGGCTGACCGGGCTGAGCGGAGGGCCGGGTGGACCTGTCGGTGATTCATCACGGAAGAAAAGTCGGTTTAAACTAACAGGAACTAACCTGAGCAGACAGGTTAGCTGCAGCTAAGCTAATGTTAGCGTCCGTCTGTGTTTAAAGTTTAGATTTTTATTTCGAACTTATTAAATAAATAAAAAATATACGTAAGAAAACAAAATAAGAATAACCTGTAAAATTAACAGCAAACATTTACATCAAAGTCTCAACAAACAACATAAATTAATATTTCATGTCTTTAAGGAGCAGGAAGAAGTTATCAAGTCCCACCCCTTTTTATATTTTATCAAAAATCTATAATCAATAGTCTAAATGTTAAACATAGATATTCCAACTTTCCGGCCCAGTGTTCAGAGTACACAACTCCATCAAATCAATCAAAAAGGAAACATTCAGAACGGAAACAGTCAAAATAAACAAACAAAACCACAAACATCCTGTCGTACTCTGCATGCTAATCCATCACATATCCGATCAATAATTCAATATGTTATTTTTAAATATTCCTTTAAATGTATTTAATGTTTCTTCTTATTTCCGCACTAATTGTTTCTTGAACCTTCTTCCTCTCATCGTGTCGACTTTCTCTCATTTTAAATAACTTTTAAATGTTATTTGGTATTAATTGATTTCAAGTTTGTTCATGATTTGAAATGTACGTAATATAAAGTGTGTTTGTTGTTTCTCTATAAGTGGTTTTGTTTATGGTTCTTATGGCTCTTTTGAAGGATGAAGATTAGATCGGCACTTGTTTTCTATGTATTTCCACACAGTCAGTTGTGTATGGGACTATAAACACTGTAAAGTGCATAAAGACGTTCTTCAACTTTATATAGTATTACACAATTGACTTTAGCTTTGACATAATTTTTATGTGGCTTCCAGCATGATTTATTATCTATTATCACTGAAGGACATGTAATTTGAGTCACTCTTTCTGTTTCTACATCGTTTATTATGAGTTTCCTGTTTGAGTTAAATGATTCCCAAAGATTATAAATTTAATTTTACTTAAATTCATTGTTAGTTTGTCAGAATCAAATCATTTCTTCAGCATTTCCACTTCTTTCTCCTCTGCATCCAAATTCTAACCACAACAAAATAAACTTGTATCATCTGCAAATAATTTAGTTTTTAATATGTTGGAAACCTCACATATATTATGCACAAAACAAACAACAGTGGTCCCAACACTGAGCCCTGGGGAACCCCACAAGTAACCTCCAGTAGTTGTGCATTACAGTTATTGATTTGCACGTATTGATACCTGTTCTCCAGGTAACTGCTGAACTTCCTCTAATTCTATATCTTTGTAATATCTTCAATATTAAGTCATGGTCAACTGTATCAAATGCTTTTTTAGAATCCAGGAATACTCCACTCTGCTCCACTATTGCCGTTGATATTTCATCCACAAGCTGCAGATGAAGTTCTGTTAGATCTAAACCCAGATTGCTGTTCATACAGAACATTATGTTTTGTGACAAAGTCTTCTAATCTTTTATAGAATATATTTCCAGTATTTTAGAGAACAGTGAAAGTACAGAAACAGGTCTTCAGTTAGAGACTGCATGTTATATATCGCTATGACTGCAGCTGTTTTCATTTTGCTTGGAAATAAAGCAGCTTGTAGAGACTGATTACAGATATGAGTCAGAGGTTTCACCACACACTCACTTTTTTTTGACCGGAAATGACACAAGCGTCTCCCAAAAGATAATAAGACGACGTACAAGAGGCATCAATGTGGAAAAAATTATTTCTCAGCTTTTATTTACATTTGAACAAAAAGTAGCATGTCCAAAATTATTCAATAAGTTATAATGTCAGTTCTATATATAAGTTCTAGACCATTCCAAATAGTTCAAGCTGTTCTAAAGCATCCTAATTACCCTGATTCATTGGGAACAGCTGTTTTAATGAAAAACAGCAACTCTCTGCAGTTGGTTTGTGGACAGTCATGGTTAAGACAAAGGAGCTCACTGAGGACCTGCGGCTGAACATTGTGGCTGCTCACAAGTCAGGAAAGGGCTATAAGGCCATATCTAAATGTTTTCAAGTTCCAGTGACTACAGTGCAAAGTATTATCAAAAAATACAAGACGTTCCGCACTGTGGAAAATCTCAGAGGACGTGGTCGGAAGCCAAAAGTGACACCTGTGCTGGCCAGGAGGACAGTGAGATCACCACCAAGGCCTTCCTGGTGAATATGTGCTCTGCTGGTGGCAACGTCTCAAGGCTGACAGTCCAACGGACACTGCACACTGCTGGGTTCCACGGACGCAGGCCAAGGAGGACGCCACTTCTCCAGATAAGGCAAACAAAAGCCTGCTTGGCCTTTGCAGATGCTCAAAGAAGAAGACTTCTGGTTTTCTGTTTTATCAGATGAAACAGAATTTGAATTGTTTGGTCACAATGATGTATCCTTCATTTGGCGTAAAAAAGGAGAAGCCTTCAACCCTAAGAACACCATCCCCACTGTCAAACATGGTGGTGGGAACCTAATGCTTTGGGGGTGTTTTTCAGCCAATGGACCAGGGAACCTAATCACAGTAAACGGCACCATGAAAAAAGAGCAATGCATCAAGATTCTCAACAACAACGTCAGGCAGTCTGCTCAGAAACTTGGCCTTGGGCACCAGTGGACATTTCAGCACGACAGCAACACAAAAGTGGTGAAGAAATGGTTAGCGGACAAAAACATTAACGTTTTGCAGCGGCCCAGCCAGAGTCCTGACTTGAATCCAATTGAGAATCAGTGGAGGGAGTTAAAGATCAGGGTGATGGCAAGAAGACCCTCCAACCTGAAAGAGTTGGAGCTCATCGCTACAGATGAATGATGAACCAGTGGAGACATGCAAAACGCTGCTCAGCAATTATAGGAAGTGTTTGATTGCCATTAAGGCTTTTCTATTGATCATTGAGAAGGGTATGAATAATTTTGGACATTTGGCCACTTTTTGTTCAAATGTAAATAAAAGCTGAGAAATATTTATTTCCACAATGATGCCTCTTGTACGTCGTCTTATTATCTTCTGGTAGACGCCTGTGTCATTTCCAATCAAGAAAAAACTTACTGGTTGAATAAAAGTAACTTTGCCAGGTGTATGAATCATTTCAGGCTTGACTGTATAAAACATGTCAGCACATATGTGAGTTGTGTATGTTGTGTCTTTCAGAGATGTACTACTATCGCTATGACAACGCTGAGGTCAGCTGCTGCTACAAATACCTGATGTTCAGCTACAACATCATCTTCTGGGTGAGTTACCTGTTCACCTGTTCACCTGTTTACATGTTGAACTGAGACGGAACCATTCCCAGGTACAATCAGCCGTCCGACCGTGGATGCATAATAAGATCTGCATACAGACTCAAAGATGGCGCCTCTTCAGTTGAGTGAGAATCGTTCACTTGGCACATGAAGCACAAACAGTTTCTAGCTTCCAGGTTCCAGGTGTGTGTTTCTCCCGCTGGCCCCGCCCACCAGTCTCCAGTACATTCAGAGCGGCGCCGCCAGGATCCTGAGAGCACAAAAACACGAGGGCTGTAGTCTCCTGGCCGACTGGTTGATTAGTTGGTCGATATGCTCTCGTACGACCAAATTCTCATTAGTCGAATAATCGCTGAGTTACTTTCATAAGAAGAAAAGTGCTTCATCAATAATCCATTATTTCCTGCAGCAGGAAGGACGGACTAACAAATTACTTTTCAAATTACTTCAACTTTGAAGGCAGCACAGAGACTCTTTTAAAAAAGGCCTAAAAACCTTTTTCATCTTAACTCTTCTTCTTCTTCTTCTTCTTCTTCTTATTATTATTATTATTATTATAATTATTATTATTATTATTATTATTATTATTATTATTATTATTATTATTATTATTATTGGTGTTGTTGTTATTCATGTTGTGTGTTCTATGTTATTAATAAGTTTCACTATGAATGAAAAATTTGGTAAAAATTACTTATTAACCTTAATGGATCATAAATTAATAACAGGAAGAATCATAATTGACCTTATTTGCACCCGTTTCATCCGTCTTTCAAACCTGCTGAGAAGTGTTTCCTGTTTGAGCGTTAGCTAACAGGAAGTGATGTGACTGGCATCCTGTGTGGTTGAGGGAGGAAATGTGGCAACAACTCAGTCAGAGTCAGTCAGCTGAGCTGCTCCAGTAATCAAAGATCAGAATCATCCTCCGCCTGCAGCGTTTCATATGTAACGATGATGAAACATGTCGTCGACTCACCAGCGAGTCATGTACGTTTGATATTGTGCAAGAAAAAAACAGAACTGATAAATGCTCCATCATGTCGACATGTTTCCGATCTGATCTGAGGGCGTCTCCTCAGAAACAACCCACTCACTGGAAACCAGTCTGGAAACCAGTGGCTTCATTCATCTAACTGACTGGAAACCAGTGAATTTATTCATCTAACTGGAAACCAGTGTGTGTTAGTGGATCTGACTAAACACTGGTGTGTTAGTGGATCTGACTAAACGCTGGTGTGTTAGTGGATCTGACTAAATGCTGGTGTGTTAGTGGATCTGACTAAACGCTGGTGTGTTAGTGGATCTGACTAAATGCTGGTGTGTTAGTGGATCTGACTAAACGCTGGTGTGTTAGTGGATCTGACTAAACGCTGGTGTGTTAGTGGATCTGACTAAATGCTGGTGTGTTAGTGGATCTGACTAAACACTGGTGTGTTAGTGGATCTGACTAAATGCTGGTGTGTGTCTTGTGTTGCAGCTAGCTGGAGTCGCCTTCATTGCAGTGGGTTTCTGGGCGTGGAGTGAAAAGGTGATTGCACACATACAGATTGGAACAACGATAGACTCAATAAATCAGTATTGGTCTTGTATCAAGAACATTTTTGTCTTTTAGAAAAACAGCGTAAAAGTTTGATCTTTTACACACATATGTCACATGGTGATAATTACACACATCATGATGTTGTTGTGGTTCACAGGGAGTCCTGCTGGACCTGACCCAGGTGACCAAGCTGCATGGTTTCGACCCGGTCTGGTTGGTTCTGGTGGTGGGCGGAGTCACCTTCATCCTGGGCTTCGCCGGCTGTGTGGGAGCCCTGAGAGAAAACATCTGTCTGCTCAAGTTTGTACGTAAAAAAAACAAAACAAAAAAACCATCTGTCTGCGACAGTTTAAAAACATCAGATTGTTAACTTTGTTTTTTGCACATCTTTGTGGATTTCTGTCAGTTTTCGGGAGTGATCGGCTTCATCTTCTTCCTGGAGCTGACGGCGGCGGTGCTGGCAGTGGTTTTCCAGAGTCAGGTCAGAGAGTGGATCAACGAGTTCTTTCTGGCAAACGTCAAAGCGTACAGAGACGACATCGACCTGCAGAACCTCATCGACTCCCTGCAGAGGATGGTAACTGCTTCCTGTGCTGTCAGTTACAGCTGTTTACTTCTTCAGTTTATTACAAGTCAGAGCTGCAACTGACATCATTCAGTCATGATTCAATACGTTTAAACCTCTAGGATCCTGTTTACTGTTGGTTGAAGGATCCTGTTTACTGTTGGTTGAAGTATCTTGTTTACTGTTGGTTGAAGGATCTTGTTTACTGTTGGTTGAAGGATCCTGTTTACTGTTGGTTGAAGGATCCTGTTTACTGTTGGTTGAAGGATCCTGTTTACTGTTGGTTGAAGGATCTTGTTTATTGTTGGTTGAAGGATCTTGTTTACTGTTGGTTGAAGGATCTTGTTTACTGTTGGTTGAAGGATCCTGTTTACTGTCGGTTGAAGGATCTTGTTTATTGTCGGTTGAAGTATCTTGTTTACTGTCGGTTGAAGGATCTTGTTTACTGTTGGTTGAAGGATCCTGTTTACTGTTGGTTGAAGGATCCTGTTTACTGTCGGTTGAAGGATCTTGTTTATTGTCGGTTGAAGTATCTTGTTTACTGTCGGTTGAAGGATCTTGTTTACTGTTGGTTGAAGGATCCTGTTTACTGTTGGTTGAAGGATCCTGTTTACTGTTGGTTGAAGTATCTTGTTTACTGTTGGTTGAAGGATCTTGTTTACTGTTGGTTGAAGGATCCTGTTTACTGTTGGTTGAAGGATCCTGTTTACTGTTGGTTGAAGTATCTTGTTTACTGTTGGTTGAAGGATCCTGTTTACTGTTGGTTGAAGGATCCTGTTTACTGTTGGTTGAAGGATCTTGTTTATTGTTGGTTGAAGGATCTTGTTTACTGTTGGTTGAAGGATCTTGTTTATTGTTGGTTGAAGGATCTTGTTTACTGTTGGTTGGAGCATCTTGTTTACTGTTGGTTGAAGGATCTTGTTTATTGTTGGTTGAAGGATCCTGTTTACTGTTGGTTGAAGGATCCTGTTTACTGTTGGTTGAAGGATCTTGTTTACTGTTGGTTGAAGGATCTTGTTTACTGTTGGTTGAAGGATCTTGTTTACTGTTGGTTGAAGAATCCTGTTTACTGTTGGTTGAAGAATCCTGTTTACTGTTGGTTGAAGGATCTTGTTTACTGTTGGTTGAATGATCCTGTTTACTGTTGGTTGAAGGATCTTGTTTATTGTTGGTTGAAGGATCTTGTTTACTGTTGGTTGGAGGATCTTGTTTACTGTTGGTGAAGGATCTTGTTTACTGTTGGTTGAAGGATCTTGTTTACTGTTGGTTGAAGGATCTTGTTTACTGTTGGTTGAAGGATCCTGTTTACTGTTGGTTGAAGGATCTTGTTTACTGTTGGTTGAAGGATCCTGTTTACTGTTGGTTGAAGGATCTTGTTTACTGTTGGTTGAAGGATCCTGTTTACTGTTGGTTGAAGGATCTTGTTTACTGTTGGTTGAAGGATCCTGTTTACTGTCGGTTGAAGGATCTTGTTTATTGTCGGTTGAAGGATCTTGTTTACTGTTGGTTGAATGATCCTGTTTACTGTTGGTTGAAGGATCTTGTTTACTGTTGGTTGAAGGATCCTGTTTACTGTCGGTTGAAGGATCTTGTTTATTGTCGGTTGAAGGATCTTGTTTACTGTTGGTTGAATGATCCTGTTTACTGTTGGTTGAAGGATCTTGTTTACTGTTGGTTGAAGGATCTTGTTTACTGTCGGTTGAAGGATCTTGTTTATTGTTGGTTGAAGGATCTTGTTTACTGTTGGTTGAATGATCCTGTTTACTGTTGGTTGAAGGATCTTGTTTACTGTTGGTTGAAGGATCCTGTTTACTGTTGGTTGAAGGATCCTGTTTACTGTTGGTTGAATGATCCTGTTTACTGTTGGTTGAAGGATCTTGTTTACTGTTGGTTGAAGGATCCTGTTTACTGTTGGTGAAGGATCTTGTTTATTGTTGGTTGGAGGATCTTGTTTACTGTTGGTGAAGGATCTTGTTTATTGTTGGTTGGAGGATCTTGTTTACTGTTGGTGAAGGATCTTGTTTACTGTCGGTTGAAGGATCCTGTTTACTGTCGGTTGAAGGATCTTGTTTATTGTCGGTTGAAGGATCTTGTTTACTGTTGGTTGAATGATCCTGTTTACTGTTGGTTGAAGGATCTTGTTTATTGTCGGTTGAAGTATCTTGTTTACTGTCGGTTGAAGGATCTTGTTTACTGTTGGTTGAAGGATCCTGTTTACTGTTGGTTGAAGGATCCTGTTTACTGTTGGTTGAATGATCCTGTTTACTGTTGGTTGAAGGATCTTGTTTACTGTTGGTTGAAGGATCTTGTTTACTGTTGGTTGAAGGATCCTGTTTACTGTTGGTGAAGGATCTTGTTTATTGTTGGTTGGAGGATCTTGTTTACTGTTGGTGAAGGATCTTGTTTATTGTTGGTTGGAGGATCTTGTTTACTGTTGGTGAAGGATCTTGTTTATTGTTGGTTGGAGGATCTTGTTTACTGTTGGTGAAGGATCTTGTTTATTGTTGGTTGGAGGATCTTGTTTACTGTTGGTGAAGGATCTTGTTTATTGTTGGTTGGAGGATCCTGTTTACTGTTGGTTG
This sequence comes from Thunnus maccoyii, assembly GCF_910596095.1. Taxonomy (NCBI): domain Eukaryota; kingdom Metazoa; phylum Chordata; class Actinopteri; order Scombriformes; family Scombridae; genus Thunnus; species Thunnus maccoyii. The sequence continues at coordinate 307,607 of NC_056546.1, forward strand.
AATGATCCTGTTTACTGTTGGTTGAAGGATCTTGTTTACTGTTGGTTGAATGATCTTGTTTACTGTTGGTTGAATGATCCTGTTTACTGTTGGTTGAATGATCCTGTTTACTGTTGGTTGAATGATCTTGTTTACTGTTGGTTGAATGATCCTGTTTACTGTTGGTTGAATGATCCTGTTTACTGTTGGTTGAAGTATCTTGTTTACTGTTGGTTGAAGGATCTTGTTTACTGTTGGTTGAAGGATCCTGTTTACTGTTGGTGAAGGATCTTGTTTATTGTTGGTTGGAGGATCTTGTTTACTGTTGGTGAAGGATCTTGTTTACTGTTGGTTGAATGATCTTGTTTACTGTTGGTTGAATGATCCTGTTTACTGTTGGTTGAATGATCTTGTTTACTGTTGGTTGAATGATCTTGTTTACTGTTGGTTGAATGATCCTGTTTACTGTTGGTTGAATGATCCTGTTTACTGTTGGTTGAAGTATCTTGTTTACTGTTGGTTGAAGGATCTTGTTTACTGTTGGTTGAAGGATCCTGTTTACTGTTGGTGAAGGATCTTGTTTATTGTTGGTTGGAGGATCTTGTTTACTGTTGGTGAAGGATCTTGTTTACTGTTGGTTGAAGGATCTTGTTTACTGTTGGTTGAAGTATCTTGTTTACTGTTGGTTGAATGATCCTGTTTACTGTTGGTTGAATGATCCTGTTTACTGTTGGTTGAATGATCCTGTTTACTGTTGGTTGAAGGATCTTGTTTACTGTTGGTTGAAGGATCCTGTTTACTGTTGGTGAAGGATCTTGTTTATTGTTGGTTGGAGGATCTTGTTTACTGTTGGTGAAGGATCTTGTTTACTGTTGGTTGAAGGATCTTGTTTACTGTTGGTTGAAGTATCTTGTTTACTGTCGGTTGAAGGATCTTGTTTACTGTCGGTTGGAGGATCCTGTTTACTGTTGGTTGAAGGATCTTGTTGTTGGTTGAAGGATCTTGTTGGTTGAAGGATCTTGTTTACTGTGGGTTGAAGGATCTTGTTGGTTGAAGGATCTTGTTTACTGTTGGTTGAAGTATCTGGTTTACTGTTGGTTGAAGGATCCTGTTTACTGTTGGTGAAGGATCTTGTTGTTGGTTGAAGAATCTTGTTGTTGGTTGAAGGATCTTGTTTCCTGTTGGTTGAAGGATCTTGTTGGTTGAAGGATCTTGTTTACTGTGGGTTGAAGGATCTTGTTGGTTGAAGGATCTTGTTTACTGTTGGTTGAAGGATCTTGTTTACTGTTGGTTGAAGGATCTTGTTTACTGTTGGTTGAAGGATCTTGTTGGTTGAAGGATCTTGTTTACTGTTGGTTGAAGGATCCTGTTTACTGTTGGTTGAAGGATCTTGTTGGTTGAAGGATCTTGTTTACTGTTGGTTGAAGGATCCTGTTTACTGTTGGTTGAAGGATCTTGTTTACTGTTGGTTGAAGGATCTTGTTTCTGTAACAGAACTACTGCTGTGGAGCTCAGGATCCAGACGACTGGAATCTGAACGTTTATTTCAGCTGTAACGGGACTCATCGCAGCAGAGAAAAATGTGGAGTTCCTTTCTCTTGCTGCATCACTGATCCTGCTGTGAGTTCACTACAAATCAATATGAATCATTATTGATCATAATCGTCTTTGATTCAGTTCAGCTGTTTCTGTGATTGTGCATTAAACTACAAAACTGAAAACTTCAGAACAGTCTGTTTAGTGTTTGTGTTTGTTTCAGGACTCGGTGGTGAACACTCAATGTGGCTACGACGTGAGAAACAAACCAAAGGTGAGGTCTCTTCTGATTGGTTCTTCTGAAGTCTAAAACATCTGAATACGAGATCAATACTCAGTATTGTTAATTTTCCAACAGGAACATTAACATGTTCTTGTTGGTGTTATGTTCACATGCTCCAGTAACCATAACAACACGTTCAAATGCTGTAATGGGATCATTTCATGTGTTGTTACGGTTTTATCAGTAATTTCTAAAAAGAATATTTTTAATGTTCTAATATGTTGTTAATGTTCTGACAGGAATATATTCTTAAACACTGTGTTCTTCTGTTCTAACGTGATGTTTCATCTGGAACATATATTTCTAATGTTCTAATTTTATTGTGTCATATCAGAGCGAGTGGAGAGATCATATTTACATCAAAGGCTGCATTGCTGCGTTAGAGGACTGGTTACCTGGAAACCTTTACACTGTGGCCATCGTCTTCATCGTCATCTCTCTGCTGCAGGTACAAATACTCCACACACCAAATGTGTACTGTCGCTTTAACTGTACAGACGGCGTACTGTCGCTTTAACCACACTGACGGCGTACTGTCGCTTTAACCACACTGACGGCGTACTGTCGCTTTAACCACACTGACGGCGTACTGTCGCTTTAACTATACTGACGGCGTGCTGTCGCTTTAACTATACTGACGGCGTACTGTCGCTTTAACTATACTGACGGCGTACTGTCGCTTTAACCACACTGACGGCGTACTGTCGCTTTAACTATACTGACGGCGTACTGTCGCTTTAACTATACTGACGGCGTACTGTCGCTTTAACCACACTGACGGCGTACTGTCGCTTTAACTATACTGACGGCGTACTGTCGCTTTAACCACACTGACGGCGTACTGTCGCTTTAACTATACTGACGGCGTACTGTCGCTTTAACTATACTGACGGCGTACTGTCGCTTTAACTATACTGATGGCGTACTGTCGCTTTAACTATACTGACGGCGTACTGTCGCTTTAACCACACTGACGGCGTACTGTCGCTTTAACCACACTGACGGCGTACTGTCGCTTTAACCACACTGACGGCGTACTGTCGCTTTAACTATACTGACGGCGTACTGTCGCTTTAACTATACTGCTGTCGTACTGTCGCTTTAACCACACTGACGGCGTACTGTCGCTTTAACTATACTGCTGTCGTACTGTCGCTTTAACTATACTGCTGTCGTACTGTCGCTTTAACTATACTGACGGCGTACTGTCGCTTTAACCACACTGACGGCGTACTGTCGCTTTAACTATACTGACGGCGTACTGTCGCTTTAACCACACTGACGGCGTACTGTCGCTTTAACTATACTGCTGTCGTACTGTCGCTTTAACTATACTGCTGTCGTACTGTCGCTTTAACTATACTGCTGTCGTACTGTCGCTTTAACCACACTGACGGCGTACTGTCGCTTTAACTATACTGACGGCGTACTGTCGCTTTAACCACACTGACGGCGTACTGTCGCTTTAACTATACTGACGGCGTACTGTCGCTTTAACTATACTGACGGCGTACTGTCGCTTTAACTACACTGACGGCGTACTGTCGCTTTAACCACACTGACGGCGTACTGTCGCTTTAACTACACTGACGGCGTACTGTCGCTTTAACTATACTGACGGCGTACTGTCGCTTTAACTATACTGACGGCGTACTGTCGCTTTAACTATACTGATGGCGTGCTGTCGCTTTAACCACACTGACGGCGTACTGTCGCTTTAACTATACTGACGGCGTACTGTCGCTTTAACTATACTGACGGCGTACTGTCGCTTTAACCACACTGACGGCGTACTGTCGCTTTAACTATACTGCTGTCGTACTGTCGCTTTAACTACACTGACGGCGTACTGTCGCTTTAACTATACTGACGGCGTACTGTCGCTTTAACTATACTGCTGTCGTACTGTCGCTTTAACCACACTGACGGCGTACTGTCGCTTTAACTACACTGACGGCGTACTGTCGCTTTAACTATACTGACGGCGTACTGTCGCTTTAACTATACTGACGGCGTACTGTCGCTTTAACTATACTGATGGCGTGCTGTCGCTTTAACCACACTGACGGCGTACTGTCGCTTTAACTATACTGACGGCGTACTGTCGCTTTAACTATACTGACGGCGTACTGTCGCTTTAACCACACTGACGGCGTACTGTCGCTTTAACTATACTGCTGTCGTACTGTCGCTTTAACTACACTGACGGCGTACTGTCGCTTTAACTATACTGACGGCGTACTGTCGCTTTAACTACACTGACGGCGTACTGTCGCTTTAACTATACTGACGGCGTACTGTCGCTTTAACCACACTGACGGCGTACTGTCGCTTTAACTATACTGATGGCATGCTGTCGCTTTAACCACACTGACAGCGTACTGTCGCTTTAACCACACTGACGGCGTACTGTCGCTTTAACTATACTGACGGCGTACTGTCGCTTTAATTATACTGACGGCGTACTGTCGCTTTAACCACACTGACGGCGTACTGTCGCTTTAACCACACTGACGGCGTACTGTCGCTTTAACCACACTGACGGCGTACTGTCGCTTTAACTATACTGACGGCGTACTGTCGCTTTAACCACACTGACGGCGTACTGTCGCTTTAACTATACTGACGGCGTACTGTCGCTTTAACTATACTGACGGCGTACTGTCGCTTTAACCACACTGACGGCGTACTGTCGCTTTAACTATACTGACGGCGTACTGTCGCTTTAACTACACTGACGGCGTACTGTCGCTTTAACTACACTGACGGCGTGCTGTCGCTTTAACTATACTGACGGCGTGCTGTCGCTTTAACTATACTGACGGCGTACTGTCGCTTTAACCACACTGACGGCGTACTGTCGCTTTAACTATACTGACGGCGTACTGTCGCTTTAACTATACTGATGGCATGCTGTCGCTTTAACCACACTGACAGCGTACTGTCGCTTTAACTATACTGACGGCGTACTGTCGCTTTAACCACACTGACGGCGTACTGTCGCTTTAACTATACTGACGGCGTACTGTCGCTTTAACCACACTGACGGCGTACTGTCGCTTTAACTATACTGACGGCGTACTGTCGCTTTAACTATACTGATGGCATGCTGTCGCTTTAACCACACTGACGGCGTACTGTCGCTTTAACTACACTGACGGCGTACTGTCGCTTTAACTATACTGATGGCATGCTGTCGCTTTAACCACACTGACGGCGTACTGTCGCTTTAACTACACTGACGGCGTACTGTCGCTTTAACTATACTGACGGCGTACTGTCGCTTTAACTATACTGACGGCGTACTGTCGCTTTAACTACACTGACGGCGTACTGTCGCTTTAACCACACTGACGGCGTGCTGTCGCTTTAACTATACTGACGGCGTACTGTCGCTTTAACCACACTGACGGCGTGCTGTCGCTTTAACTATACTGACGGCGTACTGTCGCTTTAACTATACTGACGGCGTACTGTCGCTTTAACTACACTGACGGCGTACTGTCGCTTTAACCACACTGACGGCGTGCTGTCGCTTTAACTATACTGACGGCGTACTGTCGCTTTAACCACACTGACGGCGTGCTGTCGCTTTAACTATACTGACGGCGTGCTGTCGCTTTAACTATACTGACGGCGTACTGTCGCTTTAACCACACTGACGGCGTACTGTCGCTTTAACCACACTGACGGCGTGCTGTCGCTTTAACCACACTGACGGCGTGCTGTCGCTTTAACTATACTGACGGCGTACTGTCGCTTTAACTATACTGACGGCGTACTGTCGCTTTAACTATACTGACGGCGTACTGTCGCTTTAACTACACTGACGGCGTACTGTCGCTTTAACCACACTGACGGCGTACTGTCGCTTTAACCACACTGACGGCGTACTGTCGCTTTAACCACACTGACGGCGTGCTGTCGCTTTAACTACACTGACGGCGTACTGTCGCTTTAACCACACTGCTGTCGTGCTGTCAGCTCGTTCATTTGTTGACATGTTTGTAGATCGATATACTTTATTGATCCCAAAGGGAATCGATCACAGATCTATGTTGACGCTCTCTGTGTGCAGATGGTGGGGATCTACCTGGCCCGGACTCTGATCGCCGACATCCAGAAGGTCAAATTCAGTTACTGAACCTGGCTTGCGGGGGCGGAGCCTCCACTTGCAAGGGGGCGGAGCCTCCATTTGCAGGGGGCGGGGCCTCCAGCAGGTGCTACTGGACCAAGTTTCTTCAGTCAGATGTGCCTTCCTCTTCTCTGCTGTGTCTGCGTCACCTCGTTTAATCCCCTCGGTCCTCTGGTGATGTGGTTGCCATGGTGACTGAGAACAGATCTGTGCCTTCACTTTCCTGCAGTTTCAGATTAAACATCACGTGTGTGATGCAGCGCCGCCTCACCGCCACACTCCAAACTGCTGCTCCTGCAGGACTTTTTCTACTCTGTGAATGTTTATTGATCCAGTGTGTGACCTTTGACCTGATTGGCTGTTATTGTTCATCATCATCATCATCATCATCAGTGACCCCAGCTGGGGTTTTTTCAGGTTAACTCAGGTCTTCTTCTTCTCTGACATCAAACCTGCGTCTGTTTTTGTTTTTCTGCTTTCACGGTTTATTTTCTTCGTCCATTAATCAGCTCGTTATTTCCTCAATTAATCAGTTTATCATTTCATGTATGAAGCAAAGTGACGTCTTGTTCTGTCTGAAAGCATTAAATCAATAGTGGGCAAATAGCGGCCCGCGGGCCAAATCCGGCCCTCCAGCAAAAATATTTGGTCCCCCCAAAGTTTTAATGTGTGAATTTTAACAGCTGAAATTCCACAACAGAAAGAGGTGACAAACTAACAGGAACAGTTTCAACAACAACAACAACAACAACAACAACAACAGTGCCTTGAACTATAAATGACGTGTTTATCACGTGTGATTAAAGTGCGTCTGTAGTGTCAAAGTGCAACACAGAACATACATGAGTCACTTTTAGCCAAATCAGTGTTAACGTTAGCTGGAACTCTTTTAGCCTCCAGTTCAAATAGAGAAAAATAAAGAATAGAGATTTGTGTCTGTTAACGGCTCAGCCAATGAAAAGCCCCGACAGAGCTGACCTCATAGCATTAAATGAGCCTTTGATGGGAAACGGTTTGTAAAAATCTGGGTCAGTGATGTCATACAGGTGTTTCTCTCAGACTCTAATTAAAGAACATTGTTAATAGTTTTTCTCCTGCAGGAACCTGAACTCACCTGCAGAAGAAAAACCACAGAAGAAGAATCAAATCACATTAGAAACAGAAACAATCTGAAGTTAAAATCACGGCGTGTTCCTTTAAATCGTCTCCGAGGGACGGCTCAGGTCATGTGACTTGTTTGGTTTTTTTACACTGGATTCGTGAAGCTCCGCCTCCTCCTTGTTAACGAGCTTTGAATAAAGTTTTGAATGAGTTTTTTGTATGAAATAAAGTTTTGAGGTTGTTTGTGTCTATCTGAACTTTTTCTGCTTTGTTTAATTTTTCTGATTTGAGTTTTTGTGTTTTAACCTGAAAGTTCAGTTTTTTTATAAAAGTGAATTTGTCTTTTTTATATTCAACGAAATAAAAATGAAGTTGAATCTGTTTCTGTCTGTTTATTCAAATCTTCAGATTCATGTGATGAATAGAAAGAAACCTTTTAATTTAAAATGTAGATCACATGACACATGAGAGCAGCACTTCCTGTCAGTCAGGCGGCTCCGATGCGTCGCTGGTAAAAAGGTTTCAGCCCTGATTAACATCAACATTTTATAAAATGACTCAGAATATAAAGAAACAATTTCTGTATTAAATGATTTACTTTTTAAACATTAACTCTGCAAACATCTGTAATAAAATACAAGAACGAGTTAAAATGTTTGTCTCAAACGTCTGCAAATAAGGTCAATTATGACTCATCAATTAGTCATCCATGAAGGTTAATAATAAGTTATAATAAGTAACAATAATAAGTTATAATAAGTAACAATAATAAGTAATAATAAGTAACAATAATAAGTAATAATAAGTAACAATAATAAGTAATAATAAGTAACAATAATAAGTTATAATAAGTAACAATAATAAGTAATAATAAGTAACAATAATAAGTTATAATAAGTAACAATAATAAGTAATAATAAGTAACAATAATAAGTAATAATAAGTAACAATAAGTCCACCAGTGCTGTCAGCTGATAAACATAATAATTTAATAATTACATCCACCTATTCAACAACAAACTGACTGTTGGCTTGTTTCAGGATTTTAAATGACCTGCAGTGACATCACTGCAGTGACATCACCGCTGACATCACCGCTAACATCACTGCAGTGACATCACCACTAACATCACCGCTGACATCACTGCAGTGACATCACCACTGACATCACCGCTAACATCACTGCAGTGACATCACCGCTAACATCACCGCTGACATCACTGCAGTGACATCACCGCTAACACCACTGCAGTGACATCACCGCTGACATCACCGCTAACATCACCGCTAACATCACTGCAGTGACATCACCGCTGACATCACCGCTGTGCTAAAATAATCTCGACTCAAAGTCCACTCACATGTTTTTTTCCAGAGCTTTCGACTTCACGCCACTGTCTTCATCAGTGGATACTCAGTTGTCATGGAGACGGGTTGTTCACATGACAGCCGGTGGATACTTCCATCGCTGTCCTCTGTGGCAGCTGTGCTGTTTCCATGACAACCATGAAAATAACCCGTCTGCTGATGAAGCCCATGAGATCGTGACAAGAAAGCCAGTAAGCGGACGTTGAGTTGAGTTTTAAACTGAGAATCTTTCATTCGTTTCATTTTTAATGAAATCACAGATGAGGTTGTGTGTGAAGTTTGAACCTCGTATCTCCAGGATCAATGGATGTGAATATACAGATTGATTGTCTGTCTGCTGGTTTATTATCCTGATTATTATGGTTATTATTATCTTATTGAATCCTGTATTGAAACAGGTCTGTTGAGCAGTTTGTGAAGCAGCGTCTTCATCTTCAGTGTGATGATGAAGATACGATGCTGCTCCCTTCTGTCTGACTGAAACCACTGCAGGGAGAAGCTGCTGTCTGCTTTCTATATCATATCTAACGTGTTTTTTGGGGCAATTTATTCTCTTTTATTGATTTGTACAAAAACATTTGGTGATTTCCTGCCTCAGAGACCCAAAAGACCCAAAGATCTGTTCATACAAAAGGAACAAAAGGCGTCTGAACATCACCTCACAAACACAAAGCAGAAGTTCAGATGTTTCCACTCAAAACAACTCAAACTCATCTTTGTTTGTTTGTTTGTGTCTGTAAGTTTTGTTCAGGATCACTTGTCTCTGACAGGAAGGAGATCCGTGACGCTCCTCCACTACGTTCATCGCTGGGTTTCCGGGCCAGAAACAGGAGAGACACGGTTGTCAAGGACTGAACATGAAGAAGAAACAGCTGCAGGACGACGCTGAGCTCTGGTGAGTTCTGGTGAATTAACACGAGGACACTGCTGGTTTCACACAGTGTCTGATGAATGAGGAGAAGATCAATGAGGAGCTGAATACCTTACTGACAGCTGATCAATACGATCACAATGATCAATTATATCATCTTCCCTCCACTGGCGGCCATCTTTCTTCCTGTGTGTCTTTTTAGGATGTGTGTATGATGTGTGTAATGTGTGTATGATGTGTGTACGTGTGTGTGTGTGTGTGTATGATGTGTAATGTGTGTATGTGTGTAATGTGTGTATGATGTGTGTGTGATGTGTGTGTGATGTGTGTATGATGTGTGTGATGTGTGTGTGATGTGTGTAATGTGTGTATGATGTGTGTGATGTGTGTATGATGTGTGTGATGTGTGTATGATGTGTGATGTGTGTAATGTGTGTATGATGTGTGTGATGTGTGTATGATGTGTGTGTGATGTGTGTAATGTGTGTAATGTGTGTATGATGTGTGTAATGTGTGTATGATGTGTGTGATGTGTGTATGATGTGTGATGTGTGTAATGTGTGTATGTGTGTAATGTGTGTATGATGTGTGTGATGTGTGTATGATGTGTGATGTGTGTATGATGTGTGTAATGTGTGTATGATGTGTGTGATGTGTGTATGATGTGTGTAATGTGTGTATGATGTGTGATGTGTGTAATGTGTGTATGATGTGTGTGATGTGTGTATGATGTGTGTGTGATGTGTGTAATGTGTGTAATGTGTGTATGATGTGTGTGATGTGTGTATGATGTGTGTGTGATGTGTGTAATGTGTGTAATGTGTGTATGTGTGTAATGTGTGTATGATGTGTGTGATGTGTGTATGATGTGTGTAATGTGTGTGATGTGTGTAATGTGTGTAATGTGTGTGATGTGTGTATGATGTGTGTAATGTGTGTATGATGTGTGTGTGATGTGTGTGTGATGTGTGTATGATGTGTGTATGATATGTGTGTGATATGTGTAATGTATGTAATGTGTGTAATGTGTGTATGATGTGTGTGATGTGTGTATGATGTGTGTAATGTGTGTGTGACGTGTGTATGATGTGTGTGATGTGTGTGTGATGTGTGTAATGTGTGTAATGTGTGTATGATGTGTGTGATGTGTGTATGATGTGTGTAATGTGTGTGTGATGTGTGTATGATGTGTGTAATGTGTGTGTGATGTGTGTATGATGTGTGTGATGTGTGTAATGTGTGTAATGTGTGTATGATGTGTGTAATGTGTGTATGTGTGTAATGTGTGTATGATGTGTGTGATGTGTGTATGATGTGTGATGTGTGTATGATGTGTGATGTGTGTATGATGTGTGTAATGTGTGTATGATGTGTGTGATGTGTGTATGATGTGTGTAATGTGTGTATGATGTGTGATGTGTGTAATGTGTGTATGATGTGTGTGATGTGTGTATGATGTGTGTGTGATGTGTGTAATGTGTGTAATGTGTGTAATGTGTGTATGATGTGTGTGATGTGTGTATGATGTGTGTTTGATGTGTGTAATGTGTGTAATGTGTGTAATGTGTGTATGATGTGTGTGATGTGTGTATGATGTGTGTATGATGTGTGTATGATGTGTGTGTGATGTGTGTGTGATGTGTGTATGATGTGTGTATGATGTGTGTGTGATATGTGTAATGTATGTAATGTGTGTAATGTGTGTATGATGTGTGTGATGTGTGTATGATGTGTGTAATGTGTGTGTGATGTGTGTATGATGTGTGTGATGTGTGTGTGATGTGTGTAATGTGTGTATGATGTGTGTGATGTGTGTATGATGTGTGTAATGTGTGTGTGATGTGTGTATGATGTGTGTAATGTGTGTGTGATGTGTGTATGATGTGTGTGATGTGTGTAATGTGTGTAATGTGTGTATGATGTGTGTAAAGTGTGTATGTGTGTATGATGTGTGTGATGTGTGTAATGTGTGTATGATGTGTGTGATGTGTGTATGATGTGTGTATAATGTGTGTGATGTGTGTAATGTGTGTAATGTGTGTATGATGTGTGTAATGTGTGTAATGTGTGTATGATGTGTGTGATGTGTGTATGATGTGTGTATGATGTGTGTATGATGTGTGTGTGATGTGTGTATGATGTGTGTATGATGTGTGTGATGTGTGTATGATGTGTGTAATGTGTGTAATGTGTGTATGATGTGTGTAATGTGTGTAATGTGTGTATAATGTGTGTGATGTGTGTAATGTGTGTAATGTGTGTATGATGTGTGTAATGTGTGTAATGTGTGTATGATGTGTGTGATGTGTGTATGATGTGTGTATGATGTGTGTATGATGTGTGTGTGATGTGTGTATGATGTGTGTATGATGTGTGTGATGTGTGTATGATGTGTGTAATGTGTGTAATGTGTGTATGATGTGTGTGATGTGTGTATGATGTGTGTATGATGTGTGTGATGTGTGTATGATGTGTGTATGATGTGTGTATGATGTGTGTATGATGTGTGTAATGTGTGTATGATGTGTGTATGATGTGTGTATGATGTGTGTATGATGTGTGTGATGTGTGTGATGTGTGTATGATGTGTGTATGATGTGTGTGATGTGTGTATGATGTGTGTATGATGTGTGTATGATGTGTGTATGATGTGTGTATGATGTGTGTGATGTGTGTAATGTGTGTAATGTGTGTATGATGTGTGTAATGTGTGTAATGTGTGTATGATGTGTGTGATGTGTGTGTGATGTGTGTAATGTGTGTAATGTGTGTATGATGTGTGTAATGTGTGTAATGTGTGTATGATGTGTGTGATGTGTGTATGATGTGTGTATGATGTGTGTATGATGTGTGTGTGATGTGTGTATGATGTGTGTATGATGTGTGTATGATGTGTGTGATGTGTGTATGATGTGTGTGATGTGTGTGATGTGTGTATGATGTGTGTATGATGTGTGTGATGTGTGTGTGATGTGTGTATGATGTGTGTGATGTGTGTGATGTGTGTATGATGTGTGTGTGATGTGTGTAATGTGTGTATGATGTGTGTGATGTGTGTGATGTGTGTGATGTGTGTGTGATGTGTGTATGATGTGTGTGTGATGTGTGTAATGTGTGTATGATGTGTGTGATGTGTGTAATGTGTGTAATGTGTGTATGATGTGTGTATGATGTGTGTATGATGTGTGTAATGTGTGTAATGTGTGTAATGTGTGTATGATGTGTGTATGATGTGTGTGTGATGTGTGTGTGATGTGTGTAATGTGTGTAATGTGTGTAATGTGTGTAATGTGTGTGATGTGTGTAATGTGTGTATGATGTGTGTGATGTGTGTATGATGTGTGTATAATGTGTGTGATGTGTGTAATGTGTGTAATGTGTGTATGATGTGTGTAATGTGTGTAATGTGTGTATGATGTGTGTGATGTGTGTATGATGTGTGTATGATGTGTGTGATGTGTGTATGATGTGTGTGATGTGTGTATGATGTGTGTATGATGTGTGTGATGTGTGTATGATGTGTGTATGATGTGTGTATGATGTGTGTATGATGTGTGTGATGTGTGTGATGTGTGTATGATGTGTGTATGATGTGTGTGATGTGTGTAATGTGTGTAATGTGTGTATGATGTGTGTAATGTGTGTAATGTGTGTATGATGTGTGTGATGTGTGTATGATGTGTGTATGATGTGTGTGTGATGTGTGTATGATGTGTGTGTGATGTGTGTATGATGTGTGTATGATGTGTGTATGATGTGTGTGTGATGTGTGTAATGTGTGTATGATGTGTGTGATGTGTGTATGATGTGTGTATGATGTGTGTATGATGTGTGTATGATGTGTGTAATGTGTGTAATGTGTGTAATGTGTGTATGATGTGTGTATGATGTGTGTATGATGTGTGTGTGATGTGTGTGTGATGTGTGTAATGTGTGTAATGTGTGTAATGTGTGTGATGTGTGTAATGTGTGTATGATGTGTGTAATGTGTGTGTGATGTGTGTATGATGTGTGTGATGTGTGTAATGTGTGTAATGTGTGTAATGTGTGTGATGTGTGTATGATGTGTGTAATGTGTGTGTGTGATGTGTGTATGATGTGTGTGATGTGTGTGTGATGTGTGTATGATGTGTGTATGATGTGTGTGATGTGTGTGTGATGTGTGTATGATGTGTGTGATGTGTGTAATGTGTGTAATGTGTGTATGATGTGTGTATGATGTGTGTGATGTGTGTGATGTGTGTAATGTGTGTAATGTGTGTGATGTGTGTATGATGTGTGTGATGTGTGTAATGTGTGTATGATGTGTGTAATGTGTGTATGTGTGTAATGTGTGTATGATGTGTGTGATGTGTGTATGATGTGTGATGTGTGTATGATGTGTGATGTGTGTATGATGTGTGTAATGTGTGTATGATGTGTGTGATGTGTGTATGATGTGTGTAATGTGTGTATGATGTGTGATGTGTGTAATGTGTGTATGATGTGTGTGATGTGTGTATGATGTGTGTGTGATGTGTGTAATGTGTGTAATGTGTGTAATGTGTGTATGATGTGTGTGATGTGTGTATGATGTGTGTTTGATGTGTGTAATGTGTGTAATGTGTGTAATGTGTGTATGATGTGTGTGATGTGTGTATGATGTGTGTATGATGTGTGTGTGATGTGTGTGTGATGTGTGTATGATGTGTGTGTGATATGTGTAATGTATGTAATGTGTGTAATGTGTGTATGATGTGTGTGATGTGTGTATGATGTGTGTAATGTGTGTGTGATGTGTGTATGATGTGTGTGATGTGTGTGTGATGTGTGTAATGTGTGTATGATGTGTGTGATGTGTGTATGATGTGTGTAATGTGTGTGTGATGTGTGTATGATGTGTGTAATGTGTGTGTGATGTGTGTATGATGTGTGTGATGTGTGTAATGTGTGTAATGTGTGTATGATGTGTGTAATGTGTGTATGATGTGTGTGATGTGTGTAATGTGTGTATGATGTGTGTGATGTGTGTATGATGTGTGTATAATGTGTGTGATGTGTGTATGTGTGTAATGTGTGTATGATGTGTGTAATGTGTGTAATGTGTGTAATGTGTGTATGATGTGTGTATGATGTGTGTATGATGTGTGTGTGATGTGTGTATGATGTGTGTATGATGTGTGTATGATGTGTGTGATGTGTGTGATGTGTGTATGATGTGTGTATGATGTGTGTATGATGTGTGTGATGTGTGTGATGTGTGTATGATGTGTGTATGATGTGTGTATGATGTGTGTGATGTGTGTAATGTGTGTAATGTGTGTATGATGTGTGTAATGTGTGTAATGTGTGTATGATGTGTGTGATGTGTGTATGATGTGTGTATGATGTGTGTATGATGTGTGTATGATGTGTGTGTGATGTGTGTATGATGTGTGTGTGATGTGTGTATGATGTGTGTATGATGTGTGTATGATGTGTGTGTGATGTGTGTAATGTGTGTATGATGTGTGTGATGTGTGTATGATGTGTGTATGATGTGTGTAATGTGTGTAATGTGTGTAATGTGTGTATGATGTGTGTATGATGTGTGTATGATGTGTGTGTGATGTGTGTGTGATGTGTGTAATGTGTGTAATGTGTGTGATGTGTGTGATGTGTGTAATGTGTGTATGATGTGTGTAATGTGTGTGTGATGTGTGTATGATGTGTGTGATGTGTGTAATGTGTGTAATGTGTGTAATGTGTGTGATGTGTGTATGATGTGTGTAATGTGTGTGTGATGTGTGTATGATGTGTGTGATGTGTGTGTGATGTGTGTATGATGTGTGTATGATGTGTGTGATGTGTGTGTGATGTGTGTATGATGTGTGTGATGTGTGTAATGTGTGTAATGTGTGTATGATGTGTGTATGATGTGTGTGATGTGTGTGATGTGTGTAATGTGTGTAATGTGTGTAATGTGTGTATGATGTGTGTAATGTGTGTATGATGTGTGTGTGATGTGTGTGATGTGTGTAATGTGTGTAATGTGTGTAATGTGTGTATGATGTGTGTAATGTGTGTATGATGTGTGTGATGTGTGTAATGTGTGTAATGTGTGTATGATGTGTGTGATGTGTGTATGATGTGTGTATGTGTGTATGATGTGTGTGTGATGTGTGTGATGTGTGTATGATGTGTGTAATGTGTGCATGATGTGTGTGTGATGTGTGTAATGTGTGTAATGTGTGTATGATGTGTGTA